>NW_009622443.1:3330-11612 GCF_000690535.1 Cariama cristata | reverse complement strand
GTTGTTGGAAACCAACCAGCCATAAGGAAATGACATATATATATATGTATAGTCCCATAAATATAGGGACAGGCTGGCAGCCGAGCAGCTCTTAGGTACAGAAGGAATTGCAATTTCTGCCTGCATGTGTAGAAGTTGGGTTTGGGTTAGTTATCGCTTTATTTGGGGCTGGAAGGGTTTAGGGAGAATGAGGCTTTTTGGGAGAGCACAAGGCTGGAGTGAATCCTGAAAATGAGTTAAAATGTTAAGCCTGTTCCTGCCGGTGGTAAGCGGTTGTTGGCTTGATGGAGGAGACCTCTGTACATCCTTAACTCTGACAGTGCCTGAGGGCAGCGGGAGGGACCGAGGGCAGGGCAAGGCTCTTGGGGACATGGGGACACCACGCTGTCGTGCCAACATCGCCACGATGCCGACCCGACACCGGCACAGGGCACTGAGCCCAGGGGTCCCAGCATGGCACCAGCCAGCCCCGTCGCTGCAGAACGGTTTAACAGGGGACTTTGTTCTGGACCTTCTCATTTAAAGATAAAACAGCAGGAAAAATACCCTGGTTCCAGCCTTTACATCCTCCCACCGAGGCTATTTTTCCCCCCTCCTTCTTCCTCCTCTCCTCGTGTCTCACCCAACCTCCTTCTGCCGGGCTCTCTCTCCGGCTCTGGCCATGCTCCTCTCTCTGCCCCGGGCTCCTTTGCCGCCATTTATTCTCGAGCACGAGAGCGGGACGTTCGCCGGGTGCTTGGAGCCTGCTTTTCCTGCGAGTATCACGGTGCAGGGGCTGGGAGGAACCCAGGGCTCCTGGTAAAAGGCTCGTTGTCCCCTCCATCCTTATGTCACTGCCCAGAAATCAGCAGAATTTCTCCCAGGATAAAGTGGGGGAGCATCCTCAGCAGGTGGGGACGTTGGCTAGAAAGCTTGTATGTCTTATCCCAATTTCCAGAAGCCAGGTTTTAAAATGATTTGCGTTAGTGCTATGTACTCTCTGCCTTTTCAACCTTCCAATTACGCTTCTTTACAAGCATCAAATAGAAGGAAATCGGGGATGCTCCTATCTTTACACGAGCCAGAAGCCGAGTCTTTGAGAAACCTCAAACTCCTCGGGAGAACGAGGGATGGCTTTCTGCAACCTCGCCCTGCAAATCTCAAAAATTAGGATATTTTGGAGCTCCCGCAGCCCTCCACACCCGTAGCATCCCATCCAGCAATGTGGCGACCAGACACTAGCTCATCCCCGGCCGGGAAAGGGGAAATCCACGCAAGGAAAAGACATCTCCCACCCGCACAAGCCCCAGGAGCAAGGGGTAAAGCATTGACGTTGCTGCGTCTGCAAACTTATCATCGAGAGGACCCGATGGAAAAGAGAGTCCAGGCAGTTTAATTAAAGATAGGATTCTTCAAGTGCTTATCGCAAGGGCAGCGAGAGGCAGGCTCTGCCAGGACCCGAGGTTAACCTGAGCGATTTAAAGCCTTCGGCGTAAAACCCTTGACAAGCGAGACAAGAAGAGCGGGGTGATAAACATTGCCAAAGGGGATGCAACGTGAGGCCAGGCAGCTGGAGAAGAGGCAGCCAAGGAAACCGCTTGGATATAGCTTTTAGCATCATATATTCCAGTCTGGAGGATAACTGATCCTGAAGCGGTACCCATAAAATGCTGGGAGGAGAGCAGGATTACGGCTCAGCATCTCTGCGCTGCCAAAGGCTTCTTGCATCGCTTTTCTGTTGCGCCTCAGTCTTACGTTTCTAAAGTTGGACTCGGTAGCTCTGGTTGTTGTCACCGGGTGAATGTCCCCAGGAACGGGCCAACCCACTGCCCTTCGCCTTGGGAAGCTGCTCAAGGCTTGTGCGGGCTCTCGGGGTGAAGAGCCGTCGGGATTTCCCATGCAAACCAGACACGTGGCCCCGCCGAGAGCCGGGATAAGCAGCAAAGCATTCCAATACATGAGAAAATGAGTGAGGGGGGAAAAAACAGCCAGAAAACACAGTCAGAGCTAGTGAGTGCTGGGGTCAGGTGGGGAAACAGGAGCCATCACCCCAGACCACACACCAGCTTTGGGAAAAATACGCCCCGCAGCCTCGGCACAACTGCAAAGAGCCCTGAGCCCGCGGCCGAGCACGTCCGCGTGCCGGGAGGGGACACAGGCAGCACCGCCTGCCCCCGCTGCCGGCCAAGGGTAAGATTTCCTAGCAGGCAGTCAGCAATTTCTCAGCCCACACTTGGCAAACAAGGTCAATATTACCCAAAAAAATAATAATAATCTGACAAATTCTTCCTTGCTCTCTCTGCTCCCACATCCCTTGTTGGCACCAACAGCCCATGCCACCGAAATTCAGTTAAAAGTCTCCAGTGTTCGAGGGCTGCAGCCACCCTCGCATGCCCAGGGATGCCCCCGACCCAGGAGTATTTTCCCAAATTGGGGAGCTCCGAGGGTTGTGTGTTCACCATTGCTGGGGAAAGAGGAGGACAGAGCTGGAACAGCTTTTGCACGACTCGGAGGCTTTGCTATCCCTTTGCAATCCCAAGCTCTGCTCCCAACCCTTTCATTTCCCTAGAAATATGAGAAAAAGGAGGAATATCTCATTTCAGAACAGATGGGATGGGGATATTCCTGACTAGGTCTATCTATCACTACCAGGTAAACGCCTAGTGTATGCAAATCCATGGGGAAAAATAAAACTGATGTCGTGGTGCTGAAGCATCCCCTCCTCCCTGGGGCAAAGCACACCCAGGGAGCACCCAGCTTCACTTCTGCCCCAAGGAAAGGGTCCAGCATCCACAAAGCCGAAATCAGGGGAGAGCATCACCATGGGAAGGAGGGGACCATTTAGCTATTTTTCATGATGGAGCAGTATAAAGCTCAAAGTTCATATTAGCTTTTAAAATTGCCTTCTGCTGGCTGGCTGTATCCCGATAAAGCAGAAAGATGTATTACCGACTACCAATGTGTGTACAGGAGGAAGGAGAGAGAGGCTGCTACGGGTTTAAAAGTCTCAGGTCTCCTGGTTTTGCCGATTCACGTGGCTGTCCGGGAGCAGAGCAGCACTGGGGAGAGATGAGGATCCGATAGAGCCCCTGCGATCCATCAAATCCCGTGGCAGGGATGGAAATTTGAAACAAGATCCGTTAAAGCACCAGCATCCACCCAGGATGCTCAAAGGACTTTCTACAAACTTTGTTCCAGCCTTTCTGACATTTCCAGGGGATTTTTCAACAAAGCTAAATGACCAAAAATATAACCCAAGCTCGGCCAACTATCCTGCGCGGGGCTGAGCCGCAGGGTCGCAGCCGAAAACTGCAGAAAGGAGGCTTAAAACCGTGCACTGAGCTGCTAGAGCTGGCCTTAAGGGTGCTCGCACCAACAACCCAGGGACAAAAGCAGACGTAGATGCTCCAGCAGCAGCATCTCTGCAAGGGAAACGGGTCGGGAGGGCTCCAGGCAGGACCAGGCATCTTAACCAAATTTCTTGGGCTTTCTGGAGTTGCGGGAGAAATAGGCTTCTCCTGCGTTAATTAAATCATAAGAAGAAATGATAGCGTGGATAAAAGCAGCAAGCGCGGAGAGGCTGGGAGCTGATGCGCGGCTGTGCTAATGACGGTTGATTTTGCATTAGCATGACTGCCTTCGGTTAGCAGACAGAAATATGCTGAAGCAGAGGCTTTTGTCAAACTCGGGCCAAAACACATCTGTGAATAATTGAACAATATTCATGTCGGAGGAGTCAGCAATTTATCGCTGGCTTCCTCCGCAGTCTGGGAGGAAGGGAAATGGCTTTCGGAGAGCCAGAGGAGACAAAGGCAGCTCCGGTTGGTACGTCAGCAGCCAGATAACGAGACGTGCAAAGGTGATGCTGGGACCTCGCAGGCTCGTGCGTGAACAGGTTCCCATCGTTTCTGCTGTGCAACCATCAGGATCCGTGAGCAGATGGGAGAGAAAGCCAAGAGGAGGAGGAGGAGGAGAGTGGAGGGGAAAAGGTGATAGTTGTAATAGCAGCTTTTGAATCCTGCATCATTTTTCTCCCCTCGAAAGGTCAGAGACAGCTGGCCCTATTAACAAGGACCTTTGGTGGAGAAAATTGCCTTGTGAGAGGGTGATTTCCAGGAGTGACACTCTATTGATTGCATTGACTGCCCACCAGCGTCATTTAGAGACTGTCAGGCTGCTGCCCCGGTGCTTCATCCTGTGCCAGCCTGCTCCCGGCACGCCGTGACCCCCAGGACTGCCTGGTCCCACTCTGCTGCTTCACAGGTTCCTGGGGGATATCACAAAAAATAACAGGAAAATGGCTGGAGAAGAGGAAAGGGACGGGCATGGGACAAAGCAGGGCTTAGTTTGATCAGGTAAAACCAGATTTGTCTGCCCTTCCATCACACCCTGTGGGATTTTGTGCCGGCAGGATGGTGCCCAGGGTGTGGAGAGCAGCCTGGACCACCCCTGGGCTGCTTCTGGCCCTGGAAGATGCTCTGCAGACCATGGAGGAGAGGGCTTGGGCGAGATTTGCCCATCAGTGCCAAGTTCAAGGGCAGCGCGGCGATGCTTACCTTTCAAAACCGCACCAGCCTGCCCGCGCAGACACCTTGGCCAGCCTGGAGGTCGAGCAAACTGGGAAACCAAAGCTGGGGCTGCCAAGAAAGCGATGGGAAGGGATGTAAAGGTTTTGCAGCATCTTACAAAAAAAAAAAAAAAAACAACATGGAAGAGGTGAAATATTTCTTCCTTGAAAGAATCCCCACTCATTTTTACAACAGTTCTTGACCTACAAAACAACAGCAGTGAAACTCTTTGGTTGTTTCTTGCTGGTGTGTTTTTAGCAGGGGAGGGGGAATAAAATCACAGCTTTCACACTCCAGCCTGAAGCTCCGGCATCTGCCGGTTCCCCTCTGGCCACACGTACCGTTTCCCACCCCCTTTAGCAGGGCGGCAGAGCGTGCATCTCACCGGGCTCCGGCTCCTGAACACATTTGTAAATCTGCGGTGATAATAGCGTGAACAATAGTAAATCTTCGCTCCGGTGTTCAAGGCCGACACTTCTCCTGCAAACTCAAATTTGTTTTTCCCCTGAACAACCCTCTTTATAAATAAAGACATCCCGCCCTCCCCATCCTCCTGTTCGCCGTACTTGAGGTTACACGACAGCTGAACAAAGCTCAGAGAAAACTAACGGCAACTTTGCAAAGAGAAGCAGCGAAGGAAGACGATGTGGGGTTCAATGGCCCGGGCGAGCCCACGGTGGTCCACACCGCGGAGCAGAGGACACGGTGGGAATCCCACCAGGACCAGCAGTTAGATGTCCCTACCTTGCAGGGATCGATACACTCGAGGAAATCTATTTTCTAAGCTCGAATCAAGCCGAGCACATCGTTAGCACTGTCGTCTTTAAACAGGACCCTTCTCACAAAGTTTTTCCTCTTTCTTGAATTTTTTTTCTAATATTTCTTTCCATCAGCATGTGCGCTCACGCTAAAGCAACCTCCTTCCTTCTGGCTGCACCCTGCGGACATTGCCTGGAGCGCTCCCCGCTTGCAGGGATTTGGGGCAGGGGCGATGGAAGAGGTACAAGAGCCCAGATCTCAGGGAAAGAACGGAGAGAAAGGCCAGAAAGGATCTCGCATCCTCTCTACAAGCAGCACTCACTGCATCCAGCGGGGAGACATCCCCCAGCTTTCCTGCCAGCAACACAGGCTCCCAAAGGAGATCTGCACATCCCTGCAGAGGGGACAAATCTGCGTCCGTCCCCCCGCTGTCAGGACCTCAGCAAAGCAAAGATCTGCAGGCAGCAGACGACCAAAACACAAGCAAGCACGCTCCAAGAAAGCATCTGCCTCCAGGCTCGCTGCCCATTTTTCAGGCTTATTTGCAAGCTATGGCACAGCAAAGTACGGGTATTACGTGCTCGGTTACCAGCGAAGTGGGGAAATGGAGGGGATGGGAGATTGAACGATGGCCTGGCCGGAGCTGACACCGATGCAGGAGGGGCTGTGGGGACCCTGGGCTGGGGAGAGCTGGTGACAGCCTGGGGACCTGCTCCTTGGGGCTGGCATTGCCATTTAAATGTTCCCTCTGTGGTCCCCAAGGAGAGTGGGCCAGCTCCCCTGATTGCCAGCAAATGCATCCAAGGATTAGGAAGTGCTTTGAAAACAGAAAGCGCAACAGAAGCGCTAATTATTTAATCAGCAAGAGCAATAATAACAAGCGATGAATGCGGAGCAGCCAGGATTGTCAGGGCCAGAGTTTTAGCAAAAGAGTGGCCCCCTCGCCCCGTTCCTTCTGTCCTCCTGGTCCCTTCAGGCTCCACAGCCCAGACCTTGCCACCGATCGATGCTCTGTTAAACAGGGAAGAATCCCAACAGAGAAATGCTGGGAATGCCCACGGGACCTCACTGAGAGATAAGGAGGGAAGAGCAGAGCCTGTGGGATGCAGTGCTGGGGGGATGCCAAGGTTTTTAGGAGGTATTAGCACTAACGGCAAAAGTGATGCCAAAAAACAGCATCCTCGATATTTTTGGGGCACACACAGGTGACAGGCAGGACAGAGTCATTGTGTCCCCCGAGACACCCACCCCAGCTCCCACCGCAACAATGTGGGTGCAAGGATTCACCATCCACCCCCCCAGCTCCCCACGGTGACAGGGAGAGTGACGAGAAGCGGGAGGGGAGTGACGTACACGAGGCTCTGCCTGCTCCTACAAACCGCTCCAAGGTGGGGAGCCTGGGAAAATCTCTGCAGGATCTCCGAGGACCTGGGGAGATGCTGAGCTGCCTCGTTTGGCTGAATCTGTCACCACATCCCACAGCTGCTGGAAGGGGTCCTGTGCGAGAGGTGCAGCCGCGCTGGAGATTTGCACCTTGCTCGGGCTCAGAGCCAAAAAAAAAAACCCACCCACCCTGCTGAGGCTTCCCACGCTGCTTCTCCGATGGATTTCCAGACTGGGAATTGCACGGCCCAGGAGGAGTTTATTATCCAGCCC
This sequence comes from Cariama cristata, assembly GCF_000690535.1. NCBI lineage: Eukaryota > Metazoa > Chordata > Aves > Cariamiformes > Cariamidae > Cariama > Cariama cristata. Next base: position 4,650 of record NW_009622443.1, on the reverse strand, counting down.
AGAGGAGACTGCAATTCTTCCCGTGTGTATATGTGGGGAAGAGGCTGGAGCTGATGCCCATCACACACAGCTATGGCACAGCCAGTGCCCTGCTCCCCTGCTGCGGGGAGGAAGGTGAAGGGTTGTGCGAGGTGATGAAGATCTGACCCTCCCTGGAAAACAGAGAGGTTAGAGCTGCCGCCTTCCCTTTGTGGGAAAAATCATCTTTGGCATATGGGAATGATTAGGGTAAACACAAAAAGAGCATGTTTCAGCCAGATTTAACATGCTCCCCCACCTCCAGAAGGATGCTTTCCCATCCCCAGCATCCAGCCTTGGCTGGGAGCTGCCATACGGATTAGATTCTTTTCCTGGAACTTATTCTAGAAACACATGCATAAAATCAATTATTTTCACTCGGGTCCAAAAGCTGCCATTGCTCCCCGTTTCCCTTTGACCTCTCCTGTTTCTCCAGTTTATTTATGAGCATAATTACACCCCACTATTGATTTTCTGACAGCTGTCCTGATGCTGTTTCACAAAATCCACCTCATTTCTACAGCTAAAAGTTTTCACGGGCCTTGGCAGCCTGGGGAAGGTGGCTGATACAAGGAATAATCCTATTTTCTGCTGGGATTGAGATACCTGCTCCTGGAACCAGGACAGCATCAGGGAGGTGGCAGGATTTGGCCAACCCGGGGACCGTGTCCATCATCTCCTCCAAGCAGAGAGCAAGCAAAGGGCAAAATTGCAGGAGTTGGATGGAGACCTGCGGAAATGTTGGTGATGCAAGAAATTCACTGCAAAACAGCTTGCACATGAGATTAGAGACAAAGTTGCTCTCTTCCTTAGCACGGCACGTTGGCTGGGTGGGTTTTGCCCAGAAAAATCTTATCCAGAGCATCGAGTAGGTTTGCTCCCTCAGACTTTCCCCCTCTCTGAAGGGTGCCAGGAGAAATATCAGGGACTCATAGGGAATTTTGACACACGTTTCCATCCTGGACAAGTGAAAGCAATGGCAGCTTTAATGGAATACAGAGCCGAGGAAAAAAAAAAATAAATTAAAATCAACTCAGTATTGAAAGGCTCTTTTTGCCAGAATTAGGATTCAAGGGAAAACACATTTAAATAGCAACATTTCCAAGTGATGCGTAAAACCACAATGAATTCCTCTGCGTAGGAGGGGGGGAAAAAAAACAAAACCAAACCACAAAACTAAAAACCCAAACCCAACTTACTTTCTCCGATCCGAGCTGGTGGCTCAGGCCCAACGGTGGAGCTGTGAACTCAGCAGGGAAACCGGAGTGTGCAGGCAGGAGGCCAGATGCCAGGGGGATGGAC
>NW_009622443.1:2513-3263 GCF_000690535.1 Cariama cristata | reverse complement strand
CTCTCCTGGGACATCCAGCGACTGTCGGTTGTGTCAAGAAGCTGCTGTTACCTTCTCCCCAGGCAGGGATGGTGTCTGAACCGCCCTGCCTGCAGCTCTGTCTGCTTGGCGCTTTAGGGAGAGCTGGAGCAGCGGCAGCGGGTTTAGAAACCTTAAATAAATCAGTACGGCAGCTCAAAGTAGATGAAGTCGCAGATGGCACAGGCTGGCGCACGGTGGGAAATTAAAATTGATGCTCAGGTCCCAGCTCCGCAGAGCTGCTCTGACCCACTTGCAGGAGGCAAACTTGGTGCAAGGGGCCTGTCGGATGCTGGCTGCTCCCTTAACTCCGGCGAGCCCGGCTCCTTCACACCAGCCCAGCCTCTCTTGACTTTACAGGTGCCCAAACCCCCCAAAACCAGGCAGACGTGCCACCCACCAACAGCCTTTCAATACCGCACCCCTTCCAGCTCCCCCCCCCCAAATCTTCCCCTTGGGGAAACTCAGTGAGTTTCCATTTTTTTTCCCCTGCCTTCAATGTCACAACTGAAAAAAAAAAAAAAATTAAAAACCCAGAAAGTGGAGCAGATATCCACAGAAAGGGAGCATCAAACAGCTGTCCCACCAGCCTGGGCTTCAAAGGCAGCCTAAAGACAGGTTTACCCAATGTACCCCCCCGGGAAAAAGTATTCCTCCGCATCTTCTGCCTTTCCCTATGTTGCAGGAGAAAAAAAAAAAAGGGGGGAAATAAAAGCTGCATCCCCAGAAAAA
>NW_009622443.1:0-2445 GCF_000690535.1 Cariama cristata | reverse complement strand
GCTCCCTGATGGTGCCTGCGCTGGGATGGATCCTGCAGCCTCCCCATCTCTCCATCCCATCCCCAAAGCCCGAGCAAAATTTTCCCTCGGATTAAAATCAGCCTGGCGATAATCAGCGAGCAGCCCCGGTACAATGATGTATCGATGGGCTGCATTATGGCATTGCTGATTGCCTCTTACCGATACCGAGCTGCCCACTTGGCTGGAGCGGAGGCAAGGGGTCAGGAGGGGAGGTCGGTGTGCGGGGGGGTGGTGCGGGGAATCTCTCTGCATCCCTGGCCGAGTCCCAAATCCAAAAGCAGGCATGGGAAGCACGGACAGAGTTTCCGAACACACGGCACTCCCTGCCCCACGCCGAGACAGCGACCTTGGTGCGTTGGCCAAACCACCGCTCCCAGCCCCAAAACTTGGGGATTTACAGGCAGCAAGAGATGCCTGGAGCCCCCCAAGCAAGGAGGGGGTCCCCATGGCCCAGGCGTGCCTGCACTGCAGTGCTAAAGAGATTTTCCAAGGGCTGCAAATTCAATACGTCCTGCCCTCGGATGTGTTTCTCCATTCATTTTTCCTTGCGAAGGCTCCCGGGGGTCCCGGGGGATGCCGGCAGTGGGGAGGGGGGGGGTTGGTTTTGCTCTGCACCCTCCAGCTTCAGGGCAAGGGTCTGCAGAACGGAGCAAGGGCATGGGAGCAGACGCTGCTCGTGCAACGGGCAAACATGGGGGCTTGGAAAAAACAAGGCACCCTTTCCCAGCCAGGAACAGAGGATCCCTACACCGAAGCTTGGCTGTAAATGCGCGTGTCGGAGCAAGGGCATGGGAGCAGACGCTGCTCGTGCAACGGGCAAACATGGGGGCTTGGAAAAAACAAGGCACCCTTTCCCAGCCAGGAACAGAGGATCCCTACACCGAAGCTTGGCTGTAAATGCGCGTGTACGGCCAAATAAATAAGTAGTTGTTCCTGGCATCCCGCCTTGGGAGATCTCCAACTGACATTGCACAGCATCCCTGGGAGGGATGTGCCCCACGCCAGCGGGGACAGGGAGCAGGGGGAAAATACCATTGCGAAAGCACTTTTCTCAACCCGTACTCCAGCTAGCCAGCAGTGAAAGGGGAACCTCAGCAACGAGGCTGATAACTTATCCCTAACTGATCTCAATCAGGCCAAAAAAACCACCCGTCAAAGTCACAGCTTTAATCCACGAGGTGGGGGGAGAAGGAGAGGAGGATGCAGGATGCTCCCACGGCAGGACGGGGACCTGGGATGCGCCGCAGAAGCCAAAACACCGTAAATTCACACCGTAACCCTGTCCCTCAACGGAGGAACCCTGGGATAACACCAAGTAACAGTGTATTGCTCCTTCCCCCCACCCCCAGAAAAGCAACGAGTCATAACAAGTAGCAGCCATCAGACTAATTAGCCCCAGTGAAAACAGAAGGGGGGGGGGCGATTCAGCAAAGGCAGTAATTGAACGCAAATAATGAATATTTAACTCTCTTAAGTAAAGTTTAATTAAGTTATCCTATGGCTGAGGCTTTTTGCAGTATTACTGTGGCTTTCAAGCACATTAAGATGAGCCAAAAATAACCTTGCCAGAGACACGGGGTACTCTCCCCCTTTCTCTGCAGACCTGCGTCACTGGTTAGCCCGTAGATTTCATTAACGGTGAAGTTGAATTAATTTGGAGCAAGGCCCCTCTGCCCAGGCTGCCCCTGGCCCCTGCCCTTCCCAGGCTGCAGCAGTTTATTCCCATCACAAGGACCTGGGGATGGGCACTCCTGGGTGCTTTTTAAGGGGTTTTAAGGTCGTGATGGAGGAGGAGGAGGAGCTGCCCTGCATCCCGTACCTCTTCCTAGGAGCAGTTGTCACCCCCAAAATCCCTGCAATTGGAAATAAACGCAGCCGCTCCCACTTTTGAATGACAACGCAACAAGTGGGTTTAGCATCCCAATTTAAATGAACCCTCCCGCTTATGCCAGGTGAAGATGCCTGCCGGATTTGCTTGACTTGCAGCAGCCGTTCCCGCGTGGCAGAAGAAGCCTCTACAAGGCCAGGGACCAAAGACATTCTTCTGGGCTCCAAGATGGGTTTTACATTTTTTTTCCCATCCTTCACTTGTCCCCTGTGGGGAGGGGGACCAGCGCCCAGAGCCAGGCGGAGATGCCCCCTCCGGGAAGGATGCAGAGCCGGCTGTCGATTGCTCTTTTAGCAAACTCCAAATTCATTAGCACGCTTCCCCTCTCTCCCGGGTTTGCCCTTTAGAGCTCTCCGCGATTTTTGTTAATGAGCATCAACTTCCCCTCCAGCCGACGTCGGGACTACACCTGATGAACAGCTTTAATGTCACTCCCTAATTGCAGAGCCCTCCATCTCCAGGAGCTGATAAACCATTAGCACCGGGGCGAGAACGGGTCCCACAACCGGGGCTGCGGAGGGGATCGAGCCCCCCAC
>NW_009622442.1:12292-33099 GCF_000690535.1 Cariama cristata | reverse complement strand
AAACGGCCGGGCAGCAGCATCTCCGGTCCTCCGCTCCAGCCTGTGTTTTCTGTCCCAGTAGCTCAGGCAGAGCCCTTAACCGGCGCTTTAGCTGAGGTCCGAATTTCCAGTCCTGATCACAGGCGCTTGAGTTTCTGGAAAGCGATGTGGGCGAAAAGCCGAGTGTCTGAATTCAGGGACGAGTGAAATAAAACTCAGGGAGGCTGTTTTAATATTTATATTTGACAGCCAAATGGATGAAGGGAGTATTTTGTTCGTTAAAAAAATTCAAAGCAAAAAAAAAAAAAAGGCAGTGTGTTTCTTCGTGGTCATTAACTCAGCTGACACTTAGCCACCGGTAACTAGCGATAGGACGAGAGGAAACGGTCTCAAGTTGCGCCAGGGGAGGTTCAGGCTGGACGGTAGGAAGAACTTCTTCACTGTAAGAGTCGTTAGGCATTGGAACGGGCTCCCCAGGGAGGTGGTGGAGTCACCATCCCTGGAGGTGTTCAAAAAACGTTTAGATGTGGCTCTTTGAGACATAGTTTGGTGGGTTTAGTGGGTATGGTGGCAGTGGATAGAAGGTTGGACTTGATGATCTTTGAGGTCTTTTCCAACCATAACGATTCTATGATTCTATCTAGATCCGCATGTTGTTTCTTCCTGTTAGCTTTTGCAAATGGAAGATAAACAATCAAAGTGAAAAAATAGTATAAGAATTGCTGCAACAGCAGTTGTTGTCTATGAAAAATGCAAATGAATTTATTAATCTTTGGTAGAAGTTACTCTTTAGAAAACAGTTTGCTTAATGACATGGTAGATTGAAGAAAAAAAATCGAAATTTCTAACTGAACAAAGAGCACAAACTTAACAAAAATGATCTTCCACATGTCAGAAGAATATGCCAAATAGGAACTTTTCTTCCAGTCCTTGAAGACCATTTAAAAATTGATCAGGGTAAGACATGCATTTTAGCTTTTTCATGGGAGAGAACAGATTTTATTTTTTTTTTTAAATAATAAATGCAATAGCTTTGTCTAGCTTAGAAACAGAAAATTTTCTGACAAGATCAGAGCCATGTTGGACCACATCCCTCTAGTTAGGGAGAGATGTGATTTCCCAAGTGGGACCTTTCTTCCCTTCCTTTTCAATTTTTAAGGAAAAGTGGATGGATACTTCTTTAGCAGCCCAGCCAAAGTCTAGAGTTATAATTTGACTTAAAAAAAGGGTTTCAAATGTTTAGGAAACTGAACTGATTGTTGAGATTCATAAAAACACAATGAGACTCAGAAAGCAGCTCATTCATCCTTTCCAATAAGACAAGAAGATGTTAAAAATAAACATCAGTAAAAATATTCCTTAGGAATAACTGCAAGCAGAAAAAAATGAGGGCTGTCTTCAGCTGGACCACTGATTGACTAATTTTGCCCTGCTTGCTTACAGACAGCTAAAAATTCTGGAGACATTCCCTGTCTCATGAGGTTGTCTTGAGGACAGGCAGTTCCATCCAGAAGATCGAGGAGAGGAGGAAAAAAATCATTTAGATATAGAAATGACTGAGAAGTCTCCAAACCTTATTAGCTATAAAGCCTGTCTTTGATAGGGTGAGTGAAGGGTTTTTTTAAGTCCAGGACTGTGTGCAGTATGGATCCAATGAGAAGAAATTAACTGAATTAAAAAAATACAGCGCTATGCAGTTTGCAAAAAGTGATTCAAAGAACATTTAAACACATTGACAGTGACAGAACTACTTCAAAATGTTTATCAGCACTCATCACTTAGTGGTGTTTCAGCAAATATCAATTACTAATACGGCAGAGAGGAAGTTGTGAAAAGCTCAGATGCTACAGAGGAATGGTTCTTATGTAAAAAAGCCCCACAACTGCTCTATTTAACCTTCATAGCCGTAATTTCTTTTCCTATTAATTAATACTTTAAACTACAACTGTTTACCAATCTAGCATAAAAATTAGTAGAACATGCAACATTAATAAAAATGTATCTTTAATTAAAAAATTAATAACCATGTGTTTAACAGAGAACTAACAAAAATGCAAGTTTTGTCTTTAGAGGTAAACATGGTAAAGCAAAGAATTCTTGAAAGGAAACCACTCATTTTGCTTCAGAAGAACAAAATGGATGGCATACTGCAGCTGGACCACTCAGCATGGTTTCCTGTTTGCTATATATTCACAATCCTTCCATGATCTGTCAGAACTATATTCTAACACTGCTTTGAAGCCAACAGGAATGCACATCTGCATACCTTAAAATGCAGAAAAGTTGAGGATCTCAGCAAGACCTTTTGGGACCAGTTCTAGAGGCAAAACACTTGTACACGTCAAGCAATTATATGTCAGGGATTGTTTATATGGGCTTCAACCTCAACCCAGGACCCTCAACCCAGGACAGAGCTGGCCTTGAGAAGGAAGCCAGCTTTGTATTTGAAAACACTACATGCTAGGACTGACTGTTAGTGACTTACTGCTGCCAAAATACTGTGTCTGAAGAGCACGATCTAGAAGTAAAGCAGTTTGCAGAAGGCTGCTGGAGGGTGATCACCTGCATAATTTGTATCTGTTCTGCAGGTATTTTTGAAAATCAAAACTACTGTTTAAACTGAAGTAAGAAAATTAGATACGCTTTGAGAAAGAGGGATTAAAAGCACCCAAATCTGTATAATGATGGTTATTTATCATTAGATTAACTGGAAACGCAGCAGTAGATATGTGATCACTGACATATACCTATATATAGCAGGCATAGCACTGAAACCAGCATGCATTCACATGCAAAAAGTGAAAGTCAGCAAATTAGTCAGTGGTAAAGGAACAAATGTTGTTTTATCTGTGTCAGAAACATTAAAACTGATGGTGGTGCACATTTTTTTTAACATTGAGAGTTATCCCATGAAAGATAACAGTATTCAGCAGATGCCTTTATTATTTGAGTTTTGCCATGTTGCTAGGACTCTGCACAGAAACTTCATTATAAACGGTAGGTTTTGACAGATGTTAAAATGTCCCTAAAAAGAAAACACCTGAGATACATAGTACTTTGCAGTTGATGCTATGGAAATAGTACATCAGTTTTTTCTTGAACTCCTGGACAAATAAATCAGGAGAGTTAATGCATGTGAAAGATTGTTCTGAAGTGTGGGTGAACTATGTTTCCAGGGAGTGACTGACATATAATTGCTTGACATGTACAATCTACAGTTTTTAGAGATTACCAGCTCAGTGTTAATGTGTCTGTGCTTTATGTGGTGTTTCTGTTATCTCCATGAATGAGCAAAACTAATGCTAAAACCCCCAATACCTCTTTCTCTGTTTTATTTTAGAAAATATCTTCTAATTTTGCATTGTGCTTTTTTCATTAACTGAAGTACCAGGATGCTCATTATTTGCCTTTCTAACATAAGGGGATAGAGCTATAGCATTGTTAAGTGCCATGTTGTGACTACTAAGAAAGGATATGTCAAGCCCTGCTGAATAAGCTGTGCTGGTTAGTTCAGACCCTTCTGAAAATTTGTTAGTTAATTAAGATACATTTCCTCCGTAGCTTGGATATAGAGTACATCTCAAACACAAAAAGTGTTTGCTTTTGCATGATTCAATGCATTCCTGTATGTTACCTGAATTCCCAAGTGCCTGTAAAATGGATTGTAACTGTAATTGTAACATTGGTTGATCATGCAAGCACCAGATCTCTTTTTTTGATCTGCACTGTTTAAACATGTGTGAGAGGTGTGGATGTAGCCTTTACTTCAAATTCCATAGGTTTTTTTGCCTACTTATGAGGAATTGTGTTTTTTAAGTCACAGTGCCTAGCAGTCAGAAACAAAAAATAAATATCTTGCTATTCCTTGAGAAACTAGCACTTTCGTAATCTTTATCCTGAGGAGTTCACTCACAAATTGTTTAGGTTTTCTTCCTGACCTTCTCCATGGTCACTTGTGCATACATACAAATGCACAGGTAATGCATAAGTGCTGTAACCAAGTTTCTGCATGTGCACTAGACCATTCCTATTTGAATAGATATACTCCCACAGATTGTTAGATGTGAGTTCCACCTCTCTTATCACCTCTCCAATACTACAGAAATACTGCCTCTTCACTTTAAAAGATATCAAAAGTTGTGTTCTAGCCACATTTGTCAGGCAAGAAAAGCATCTGTCTAGCAGAAACAGAACAGATTTTAAGAACTTTGACTCAAATCCTGTCCCTGCCATTGGTTTCTGTGCAGGCCTGGTCAAGTCATTTAAATTCTTAGGTTTGAAAATGGGTATCTGTCTTATACCCAGGGAAATTATATAGAGCTTGTGTAGAGTGAGTTTTGGCACTCACTCTTCACTTTTATATATATATTACGAGTACCCCTGGATATTTTTTAAATTAAATTTAAAATCAAACGCTTACATACCACATTAACAATTTCCCTTAATTTTCATATGTACCCTACCTTTTAAAACTCCTTAAACTGGTAGTATTTCAGATGATACTTCATGTCTGTACTGGAACAAAAGGATTGACAAGGATTTGGGTTTTCTCGAAGGTTTCAGAGTGCTAATAGTTGAAACTTTATATTCTTTCTTCTCATTATGAAAACACAATACATACATACAAAAAGATCAGCAACAAGAGCTAATGAGAAAACACAGAGTCTTACAGTTACAGTGATTTCTAAACGCTCAAGAACTGTAAGTATAACTCCAACTTCTGGCCTGGATGAAGCCAGATTTAGGGCATTATTTTTAACTCACCTTTTTGGTCACACAGAGCAGCACGATAATGATAGTCTTGTTCTGACTGTTCAGGTTGAATGCATCTTATGCACTGCTATCCTCCTGCCCCTCTCCCCATCCCTCCACCCCCCAAAAAAAACAAACAAAGCAAAAGGATTGCATTACAGAGGAAGCAAATGTAAGAGCGTTTGCGTTGAAGTAAATCCTCACCTTTAGACCCTACAGTCATGCTGAAATTTAACTGAAACTATCGTGTTAGCTGGGCTCACCTTTCCATCAGTAAAATCCTATCCCTTCCAAAGCCCAAAAGTGCAGTCACTCACTTGTTAAAGGCCAAGATTTTATCTTGTATCTTTTATAGTTAGAACATCTTTTCAAGATCAATGGGAAAAAGGTCCTGAAAGACCAAGCACAAAAAACAGTCCTTCACTGTGTTAAAGGTGCTGATCACATTTTTTTTTGATGCTGGCAGACTTGTTGCTGTGATCTTCACTTCTTCCTCTCCCAACCAAACTCAGAAAGAGGGATTTTACATCAACAAAACAAACTACACATATATATGTGTTACCAAAGAGTTTACTACCATCTAGTCGTATCTGAAATATATCTAACTTCTTCAGACTTCCTTATCAGTCCTACATCACAGAGTCTTTTCTGTTTGATCCTTGAGGATCTTTTGGGTTTTGTATGGTTTTTAGCTTTCCTATCACGTGACAGAGAAGGAGCAACTCTCAAAACTTTGTGGAGAAATAGATCGCCCTGAACCATTTTTTATTTTCTAACATGCTTTTTCTGCTAAATTATAACCTAAACCAATCCAAGTCTCATTACCCTTTCACTAAACAAAATTATCAAACCAGAAAAATCCAAACCATCAATGTGCTTCCTCAAAGCTACAGAAAACTTTCTGGTAGAACAAGAGTGTCAAAACTGGTTATGAGATCACACTGTGGACACCCATAGCTAAAGTACTATCAGAAGTTCTCTATCAGCCAGCAGAGGCACAAAAATTCAAACTACTCGAGAAAGACATTAGCCATGTATTGGTGAGAGTAAGGTCAACTGCTTTAGTATACTATTACTCCTAAAGATCCCGAGCAACAGGAGTCTAACTCCCCAGAGCATCTAATGAAATTAAAAGTTTAACACATTCCTTTTTTTCCCATATACTATTAACTTAAATTGCGAGACATCTCTGTCTACTCTTCACAAGTCTCATCTATGCAATATTGTGCATTGTAGACTTTCAGGATCCTTCCTTTGAAGGTGTGATTCTCTTCAACATCTGATTTAACCTGAAGAAATTAAGTTTTGTAGTCTGAGCATCCAAAAGATATATAAAATTACCACAAAAGCACAACAGGGTTTCATTTTCTTAAAATTTCGTTAAGTCAGGGCTATACACCAAAACCAGAGAGAGCTGGAATGATGAAGGCAGCTGCTGGAAGATGGATGATCTCCCCTGTCTCCTGTCTCCTGCTCACAAGAGAGGGAAACTTAAATCTACATCATGTGCCTCAGAGTTGCTGCGCATATTACAGGATATAAAAGACCACATTTGCAACACATTTCTCAATCACAGACAAAAATATTTTCTTCTGCACAATAGGTGTGCATATATTTTTTGTAAGTGCATACTGACTTACATGCACATTCAGGGTCTGATGTTTTATCAAAAAAGCTTATGGGCTGTCCAGTCACTGCATGTCACTCTATGGCCTGTATTTTACAGGACGTACACCTTAATGATGTCACTTGGCCTTGAAAATATATATGCAATGAATCTTCAACTAAAATGGGTGCAGGCTGAAACACTGAATAAAAACTAACCCTTTCACAAACCAATGAATCTACATAACCTTTGAAATTCATTTATGAAGTGAGAATTTTCTAGTATATATACTGCGAAAATTGACAGTACTGCTCACTACTCAGGTCAAGCAGCATGCCTAGCGTAATGCATGTTTTAATTATCTTGCTCTTTAGAACTGGAGCTTTGTACAGTGCTTTGTATTGAGTTGGAAATCAGTTGCTAATCGGAAATGCAAGTAATTATGTGCCTATATAGAAATTAGTATTAGGTGGAATTTTCTACTTCTACTTTAAAAGAAATCCTTCTGAGAGCTTCATCTGGATTCCAACTCATCTGTGCATTCACAGAGATAGAAACCTTCTATTTAGGTAATCACTTTGTCATGTTAAATCAAAACAAGGCATTCACAGACAAAACAAGCAATAAATAGGAAGCAGGGAAGCAGTTCATTTGCCTCCACAACAGTTCTCAGAACTGTCAGCTGAAATCTGACTGCAGTCTTGCATTACCGAAGAACAGACGTTATCACAGATCAACAATAAGGGGTTTTCTTTGCCTTTCCCAGTTTTGTACGCTCTCTCTGAGTAACCCTGGATGCTGGCCCTGGGCATAGCTTCCGTGAATGGCAGCATCATTCTGGCTTCTTCAGCTCTGCAGAGATTGCCTCAGAGTATCAGCTCTCTTGCTTAATTGCACAGCCTCCTTTAAAGAAAATACCCAATATGAGAACATATGGCTTCTTGGGAAATCCAGGCTAACTGTAAGAATTACAGTTAGGCAGACTGGTCTTGCTAGAACAAAATCAGTATCTACTTATCATTTGAAAAAGCAGTAAAATGCCACCTTAGCAAAGAACATGTTGGCTTGGAGAGCTGGACGTTTCTGTCCAGGATCCTTACCAGACTGTCAGATTCACCACATGACTTCTTGCTGTTCACCTTACTTCTGTGGCTCTGGTATGTTGACGGCCCCCTTGTCCTGCACTGGGGGACATTTCATTCATAGGATATCTCTGAAGGTTGCTTCAGAAGGTTCATTGAGTGATGTTACTCTTTAGCGTTGGTTGCTGCTGTTTTATCAGGACAAGCAGTACCTGCAGGCAATGGCTGTATTCACTCTTGATGGTTCACCTTGGATACCTATGTAGCCAGAATTAAGTCATTCTTTCCTCTTCCAAAACAATATATAAAAGACTGAGTCCCTTATTTTCAACGTTTTTAGCTTTCATATGAGTAAGCTAGTAAGAGGAATGCAACACTTTCTTTTGTATGGATGTTATACTGACGGACAGGTTTCTGTGATACCAATTGCATATGCAGTAAAGGATACCAGATTTGCAAGCATCTGCTGCAGCCTTGTGCGTATGTATACAGTCACATGCACAGGTCTCAGACTGAACCTGTTTGTCCTAGAACATGGTCTGCCATTTTCAAAACTTAGGCCTATTTGACTGAAATTCAGAAAGTGCAGGTTCTAGCCTGACCTCTGCTCTGCACAGTAAAATACAAGTCAATCTTCTCTATTCCTCAAGAAGTCAGAACAATAATGCTTTTTCCACCTAATGAGGGCACTGAGAGGCTTAACTTATTAGGGACAGCACATGGCTAGTCCAATATAAAGACATAAATCAGGGTAAAGGTTACAAAAACTCTCTCCAGATCTGGAATATCCACCCAGGAAATATTGGTCTCAGTCCATATTTTCTAGAAAAAGTCAGTGACACAAAGCTGCAATTCTGCAGGGAAGGGCAGTGGTAACTAACACGGTAACTAAGTACAGTTCTGGCTAACTTGCCTCACTTCGGCTTATAGGGAGCTAGAACGTGTAATGATCATTTTATCACTTCTATGTGCCAGGGCTCGCGCTAGGTAGAGGGACATGGTAATATATGATAGATGGTCTGTGTAATTACATGTTAGCCACAGTATTTAGCTCTGTTGGTGCTTCTCAGTACAGGGGTCTGGTCTCTATAAAGCAAAGGCTGATTTACACCTCTTTACATGAATTCTACACTACCTTGCACATAACACATGTACTGCATGTGCAAGTGTAGGGCAAAAGGGGAAACAATGACAGAGGTCACATGGGAACTGCTTGAAGTACTTTGGAAACTGAGGGTTATCCATCAAGGCAGTCTATCTATAAATGCGGGAGTAGTAGCAAGACAAAATAAAAAGTATTTTCTGTTGAATTTACAGAGGTTCAAAGCACAAGTTTCATACAGTGGTATTTGTTTATATGAAGGCAATGCTGTGTTTTCTGGGACTGCTGCCTGTGAGGCACAAGTGCCTGTGTGTGAAACCTGATTTGCCATCTCATGGATCACAACAGGATGCTAATAGAGAATGACAGCCTTACCAGTCGTTTAGCACGGAGACAAAGAAAAGCATTTCCACTAGGTTTGCTAGCTAATTGTCCACACTTGGGCTGAGACTGCTGCTAACATTAACTCACTGGCTACATGAGTCAAATCTCCTTTTGTCATCAGCATTTCAAAGATGGTATGTACAGGATGCCACTGAAATTGAGCAAATAGTGTTTCTACACTCCCAACATAGCAGGAATAAGAATGCATCACCTTTGAAAGGTGTCACGTCAACAGTGTTTCCAGCTTTTGCACTGTAAAAATAAGGGTACTACAGCAAAGTCTGAAGGTTTAATCTCTGAAGAGATTAAACACAGGCTCTGTGACAGTCTGTTGCTTCTTCAAACCTGCAATAATTCATACTGCATAACAGCCACATTTAAAAAAGAAGTCTGTTAATTTTGCATCACTGTTATTTGAAGGGACAGAAATAGCTAGCAAATAAAAATGCAGTGTATGGAGATAGCCACCAGATGGTAGCAACCACATAGTATGGGTATCTGTTGAATTTTCTCGATTATAGTGGATTTCTTGAAACCATGAACGCTAATGCATGTGTTAATACATGTGAGCTCGACAAGCTGATCTGCAAAAATGCTACATAAATTGTGAACAATTGCTCAAACTCTCGTACATCAAAAAACACCAATGAGAAACATCCTCCACAGCCACTTTGCTCCTGGTACCAGAACACATCTTTTCTCTTCTTTCTGACAAACAGGTGAGAGAAAGTTAGGATGTTTGCAAAAATCAGCAATATGGTTGACGATAGTCTTCAGTCAACTGGTTGTCGCATTGTCGAATTTGATTATTAATCTAAAGTCAAGAAGCCTCTGGTGCTCGTTAAACTCTTTTGCCTGATAGCTTCTGCGTAAATGTTGCAAAAGTGAATAGTATGCAGTCGAAGGAACTTTTTCAGGATACTCATCCACTACTCTATGCTAATACCATCTGTTCACCAAGCAATAGTGAACCCTGGCCTCTAGACTGTTCTAGGCAAACATAAAAGTCTACCCTGTTCCATAGAAAAATAAATACAGAACTCCTAATCAAATTTCGCAGTTTGATATATTTCTGCCGACCCAGATTTACACAGCTACAGGGACTGCATCAGGCTTCTGTAGTCACGACCTCCTCAGACATCAGAACAATGTAACATTTAGGAAACAAGGCCTTCCAAAACTGATTGTGTGTATAAGGGAGAGTGCATCACACCTTCTGGAAGCTTCCTCTACCCTTTGTTTCTGGGTGAAGTGCAAAAGTTAACATCTGCATGGGTTATCACCAACAGGTGGCAAAAAAAACCCAACCCAAGAAGTCTTGCCAGCACTCAAAACTTACGCCATCACCACATAAGAATTGTTGTTAATTTGTTTCTAGAGCTTCCTGGCTTAAGAGAGATTGACAGGAAAGAAAATGCTAGGTTTTGAAGAGGTCACAATGCCTCTGCCAGCCGTGCACAAAGGAAGGCAATGCTACTTTGCTTGCCAAGTGACCCATACCTCTAAAAGATTGACATTTTGCATCAGAACCATGAGATATAACTTTGGATCCTTTGCTTTTAAAGCATGTAAACAGACAGGTTTTCGTTTCTGTACTTAGGGGTAAACTGCTGTAAATCTCCAAGTTCTTTTTGGTCCTCATGCTCTTTTGGGTCTCATCTCTACCTCTTTCCTCAGCAGCAGCTGGTAGAGCTGTTGTGGAAATATATACCCTCCATGACAAGATCCCATCAGAGCCTCCACATTAAATAATGCTCTGTCTGGATTGCTTTGTGGTTTTCAGAACAATGATCACAGTAGTGGAAGTTGGAAAGACATGGACTTTATTGTAGATAATCTGTTGCTCCTGGTGCTACCACCTTCTTCGTCATGACAGAAATTCAGGCATACCTGCACTTTTCTTCTTCTCTTTACTGGTGGCTACAGTTACCATTGCTGAGAGGCATTGTTTAGTATTATGTTCCATCTTTCTCCTACAAGATTAGATGATTTCATGGAACTACTGATACAGACAGCAGCAGTGGTGGAAAGTATAATGCCAGCAGTGATAATCCTATTGTTGAATTTGCATAGGACACAGCTGGCAAAAGACTATTTTGAGCAGCAGTGATGAGTGTATCATGCATGGCACAGAGATGTGATCCTGCTGCTGTATCTTGGAAGAGGAAGCCATGCAACAGTTGAAATACAACTATATGTAGGTGCTTTGCTACCTTTTGCCTGCTTATGGCATGCTAAGGCTAACTCCTGAAGTCAATTCATACTCCTTTGCACAGCTGACTGCCAAATTCAGTCCAACAATGAATGGCTCATAAGCACCCTTCATGAGATAGCTGCCCTGCAGCACAGAAAAGCACAGCTGGCCCAAAATAGTCCGTGAGCTCACCAGATCTGTATTTCATCCACTGCACTACCCTGAATAGCTCTTTGTGGCACCCACTTTTAGAAGTGCAGTCAGAGCTGGCCCTGATCCAACATCCCTAGGCCTTTATAGACTTGAAGGCTCTAAAAATAACACATTTGAAATTATATACTAAAAGAAAGAACGTGACAGCCCACTGGAGCATAGCTCAGCACAGGCTGTCTCTCTTGGTGCCTGAGGAGCAGTAAGTGGGGACTAATTGCATTGATAATTTCTCTTCCCTGATTGTATGAACATGATTTTTAAGAGCCTGAGATCAGCTGCAAGTACAGGCAATTATAGACCTGAGAACCATTTCCCAAGCTGTTGCTGCCAACAGACTTATACCTGCCCCAGAATACTCGAGGACATAGGTAGAGTGCAAACACATTCTCACCTTTTTTTTTTTTTTTTTTTCAATGGCTGCTCAGCAGTGTGCCAACAACGCAGACATGCTGTTAGGTATGATCCGTGTGTCACTCACCCTACTAATATTAGTCTCCCATCTCACAAAGAAGGAACTTTTCAAAATCTTCCCTTATAAGAAAACAACCTTACCAAGAAAAAAATACCACCACCCCCCACCAAACATTACAGAAAACAGAGATTTCCTAGCTAGACCTATAATACTTTCCTATGTCTGCTTTCTGACTGATTGCCATTGCAGGTGGGAGAGAGGATCCAGGCTATCTTGAGGTGTCTCCACTCAAATTTAATTGTCCCGCTCCTCTATACGGTAGGCAACCCCATGAAGGAATTGGAAGAAGAGCCTAGCAGCTGTCCTTTTGTGAATCTCAGTGCATCTGCTGTGAGTTGTGCCACACTTCCAACTCTTGCCATGCTCCAGGCTCTAGCGCTTTTTTCAAAAACCTGCAGCCTCTTACTCTGTTCTCTGCAGTCCTTCAAGAAACCACAGACAAGTCCTTGCACCAGCATTACATAGACTTTATAACTGTTGATTGTGACAATCATTTACATGTAGCCCTGTTCATGCTACTCTGGCAATGCACAGGGACTTCTGCAATCTAAAGACGCATAATTTATGTCTGCTTTGAGGCACTGCATGATTTACAAGGCATAATAAAGAAACTAAAGACAATAGCTCTTGAATATTATTTCCAGCTGGGATACTTTGCCTGTGCGACCTTGCGAAAGCAGACTCTAAATTTAAGTTTCCATGCATGTGTTTGTTTCTTACTGTGGCTCTAATACCTTTTAGCTGGAGAGGTCAGTAGTTGTCCAGTGTGTGTATGTGCATTAGCATGTGTATGTGCACCATGCATATAACACAACAGAAATGTTAAACTACATCATACAAAAAAACCCAAGTACGTTAACAAACTAAAACTAACAAGAGGAATGTTTACTTGTACACTGGGAAAACAACAAAAAAAGGATATTACGTTGTAAAAGTTTTTTTAAACTTTCTCTTACACTGCCCTGTCCATGTTGGAGTCACCAAGTGCCTGTTTCTGAGAGCTTGGGGACAGCCAGTGAAATCCTCACTGAGATTTCTAAGTGGGTGCATGAATGCAGGGAACACTGTCACTGTCAAGCATTAGGTAAAAAATAAACAATCACACAAACTAACAAACAGTGGAAACTTGTTACATGTTAGAACTAATTGTTGCATACTGTAACTTGTTCGATATTATAGTAAATCTGTACAAGGTAAATAGTTACTCTACTGCTTAACAGAGGGAAATTTCTGCTGCATCATGCCACCACTGCATATTACTCTTAAAATATAATGATAAAGCAAGATTTCAGTCAGGATTATGAAGTTCTGGTGGGGATGGACCACTTCTTTCCAACGTAAGAAATGTCTCTGTTTCTTTGTGTTTTACGTATAATTCACAAAAGAACCTGGTCTTCTGTTCCTCTACGGTATAATTGCATGGTGAATCTGTGCTTGAGATGTGAGAAAAAACAGCCCACTGTGACGCAGTCATTCCTAAATATGCAAGCTGTTACAGTACTGATCACGCAGCAAAGAAAACTGGTGTTGCCGCATTGTTCTATCAGAGACAGAGGCAGCCTTAAAAGGACAAAAAAACCCTTCTTGTTTTACGTATTCTGTGTGTTGCATGAGAACACAGACCACATTTGTAAGCCTGCAATGTTGGAGAGCTAAAGAAAACTTGACTAGAGCGACTTGGCGGGAAAGAGCGAAGAGAGGGGAGAGGTTTAAGATCAGCTTTAAAGGTGTAACTTCTAATCATCTCGCTGCATAGCACAATTCAAAGACCCACGTTAGACAGCAAGGCTTCCCCTGCAGCGTGCAGGCTGACTGCCGTAAGCCAGCCTCAACACCCTGCGTGGAATAAAGCACTTCAGAATTAAACATCCAACATCACAGCCATCACTAAAAGTTAGACTCTCACATCTTTTAATAAAGGTAACTACAGATGAGGGATAATAGCTCCAATTACTTCTCTAAAGATGTAGCAGCCACTGAAAGCTTGGACAAATTGGCTACATTTCTCCTACATAGCTTCCAGTTACTCAGTTTCAGCAATGATGTTAGAATAATTTCTATTAAATTCTTCACTGTAAAAACTAGTACATCAATAAAAACATTGACACAAAACACAGGTTAGAGTGCCTTCCTCCTTTGCATTTTCTTTCCCTTCATGGACTTCTCCAAAGACTCTTAGGCAATTTTACTTGTTTTAGCTTATCTGTGAATTTTAAGCATCACAAATAAAGACAGCCTAAGCTGACCTCCTGTACGTTCTGCAATCTTTGTTTTATACTAGGAAATCTGTCTTTCCTGCAAATTACAGACAGTGAATGATTATGACAGTGCTACAACTGAATCAGAAGCACTCATTTCCTTTTGTTTTGTAGTCACTTGTTCTAAGATCTACACAACCTTTAACTTGTGTTACGTATTCTACTCCAGCAGTATGAATTTGTCTAAATAGAGGTAAGATTCACATTTTGAGTGTGCTTCTAATTGCAGAAGGAATCAGAGGTATAAGGTCTGCTTTATCATTCTGTAGGTCACTTTGTGAGGGAAGGACACTCTCCAGTGTGACACCACCATTGGGCTGTGATGTAAGTCTCCAGGAGCTAAGGCACAGCCTTCGGACAGCATTAAAACACCTCCTTTTTAAAAGGAATCATTTCTACAGCAAATTTATATTATCGTCCTTCAGCTAGAATCTTTTTGCATAATGTTTTTCAGATGCAGTGCTTTCTCCCAGCAGTACATGTCTGGGGAATCAAGCTATGTGTTCTTTCAAACTAAAATTCTAAAGCAGAGACAACTATTATCAGAAAATGGCCAGTATACTCACTGAATAGTTATCTTTCTCGTGTCAGAAGAAATCCATTTAATGCATTATGGTCCTAATGCAAATTTCACTGAAGCCTGGGCGTTCATTTTAAAAAAAAAACACCACAAAGTAGTACTTCGCCACCTAGCTGACAGACTTTGGGTGGGGACACAACTAAAGCTGAGCCAAGTAGAACCCAGCTGAGTTTTTCACTCAGCTCTTTCCCACACCCCTTATGCATCTGACAAGAATACTTTGCAGCTTCAGAGTAAATGTGAAGTTCTTATATACCTCTCAACCAGTGGGATTTCTGAGGGAATGACTAGTGGTGGGTAGCTAAGGCAGCTTCGGCACCCTTTTCTCAGGGATCTTCATAAACACCATCTGGTGCAGCAGCACTGTACCCACGCTTGATATCTCATCCTTGAAGAAATTACTGTTTTAATCTGCTGTGTTTAACAGTCACATGTGCCTCCAGGGAATAACTTATTTGCACAGTGAGGACACAAAAATAGCACAGTTACCAGGCAGCTACCAGCAGTGGAGACCTCTGAGTAGCTTGAAGAGAATGGTTGTGGCTGTTCTGGGCACCTGGAAAAATGGGAGTCTTTCTGGTGAAGCAACACCACTGGACTAACTGGTTAGCAATGACAACCAGGCAAGCAAAAGATGTTGCTAACACTTGGAGATAGGGTTGTGGGTCTGTCAGAGAGATCTCCTTTGTAATCAGGACTGAGGGAATCCTGTCATAAAACAGGAGAGTCTGACGGGTCAAAGGAGAATGAAAGAGAAGGGAGGAATACAACTGGTAAATTTATCCCTGAAACAAAGCAAACTGAAAGAGCGGCTGTTCCCTGGGCAGTTGGAAGCAAAGACTGCTTCATGACTGACAAGAGTAGACTCTGAGAGAAAAGGTGATTAAAAACCCCAAAGCATTGTTTGGAAAGAGGGTAGAAGACAATGGAGAAGTATATATAGAGAGATGGATATGTAAAAATCAGGAGAGAGAGAAATAAAAGGATGAGAGAAGAGGAAAGACAGACGAGTTCCTCAGTCTGGGCAAGGCACAACCTCATTAGCTAAGTGGGCTGATTAACCTAGAACATGCCTACTCTCAGGATCACATCTGACCCAGGGATATCTCAGACAGCAGTTAACTGAGCCAAACTCTCCAAACTGGGAATTATATTGAACAGCAAAAGACATACTACTTGTTATACAAACAGTAACTTACTGTGTTCCTGCAGAGACAAAGAAATACATGTGCTTTGTTTGTCTGAAGGCTTATGTTTCTCTCCTGCAGCTCCACATCTGAGGAACAGTAAAACATTTGGGAGAAAGAGTAATTTTGTTCTGCTGTGTTTGTACAGCATGAGGAGGTCATGCTCCAGGCTCAATTTCAAGCTACTACTACAGTCTGAAGACTAATTAAAAATAATTTTTTAATTGTCTACGACAGTTACAGTTTTATTTGCTTTCTCTGCAGAACTTCAGTGATTCAAATTTAAATTCATGACACAGAACAGGATATGCAGGATAAACAGGATAAACAGAGAAAATTATTGAATTCTTAAAAGTCAAAGGGAGGACATGCTGTGCCTTCTGAGTTGGTCCCTCTAGTATCTTGAAAGGTCTTCTCTCAAAAAATTTTGGAAGACCTTTTTCCTCTTTGCAATGCCTTTATACAATTTCCACTGCAGTCCCCTCAGATTGTGGAAGATCACATATGGTATTTCTGACACTGGCAAAAAAGTATGTTAACACATATGTAATACAACAACTTCTCTAAAATAAGTGGGAGTACACTGTAACAAGGCAGAACACTGATCTCTGCATGCTATAATTTAAACTGATGTTCAGGACCCAACTCTTGCAGTGAGGTATCCACACTGATAAAGCCTACATTGTTTGTTGTTGTTGTTGTTTAGAAAAAAAAATAAGGCTAGTCCTGCTTCCACTGAGATGAGTGGAGAGATTTTTACTGATTACAAAGTCAAGAGGAAAAATAATTCACATGTCATCATCACTGTTTGTCACTCATATTGCCAGTCTCAGTCACTATGCCAAAAATTTACTAGATGTCAATGCTTAACAACTGCACACTCTCACAGATGTGAGTTGCTGGGAGATCATAGAAAACAGGTTTGTACTGATGCTGCCTATGTTGTATGTGCTATTTGAAACCAGATCTCATTTCAGTTTGCTTAATTCTGTCCCCATGTTAAAGACTCCTTGATCATCGAGGCATGGATTTTGTTGCTGTTGGCCTCTGACAAACATCTTAGCAGAGACTGTATGAGTACTAATTGAAACTAGCTGCCTAAACAGTTGTCACCTTCTTGAGGGACTTAAGGAAGAGGATGCTATGGCAGTCTTCAGACGCAGACTCACCTACCCAAAAGTATCGTAATGGTGGAAAACATACAACCTCCACCAAATTGTTCCTCGGAGATTCTAAGAATCCAGAAGCTATAAAAACTGGTTTAATTTTCCCCAAGTTATGCAGGAAGGCCACTCAGAGCCATTAACTGGTGCTTTTCTTAGACATGCACACACACAGAGAATAATATACGAAAAATTGATATGAAGCCCTAAAGTACTTTGAAGTCATGAAGACGGGGAGGAGGGGAGGGGAGGGGAGAAATATGGAAAGTGCTGCTTTGGCACAGATTCTCCCCTCTGTTGTTCAAGTGAGATCAAAGATGCTCTGGTGTGCTAGCTTCTCCACACAGAATGGTCACAGTATATGCAAGTCACTAGCTGTAGCAGATCCACAAAAAAAGCTTGTTAATACACTTCAGAGCAGGTGTGGACTTAAAAAAACAAGATGTCACTCATTTGAGAATCCAGTGCTTCGCTCAAATGAGGAAAAAATTGTTTACATGAATCCAGCTCCCACCGAAATCCAAGCCAAGTTTTCCACTGAATTCAATGACATGAGCAACTAACTAGCTTGTAAGAATTAACTACCTCTGTGCACATGGATCTGAGAGAGTTCCCAAATGCCTGTCATGATTTTGTATAAGTTTTCGATACTTCTTGCAGGCTTTTGTGGGAAAATAAATGTTTGGTGTAAATAAATGTAGCAAATCATTTGCCTACTTTTGTTTTGAGAAACATATTTTTCCATGTCCCAGATGTTCATGATCCTATTATTCGTAAATTATGTCAGAGTGTAATATCTGAGTTCTCATATTCAGGAGCTGTCTGTCAAAATTCAGGCTCAATTATTTTCCTTCTTTTAATTTTTTTTCTGTTGTTCCTGGCTAATCCCTTTTGTGCTACTCTGAGACATCCATAAATATCAGTACAGACTGCTTACTGTCAAAATTGTAGAAATGGAGGAAGTCTCAACTTTCGGCTGGAGCCTTTTCTCTTTCCGAAATGTTGTATCTTGCATAGTATCTCCCTGTTGAAACATTTGTCTTTGATCAAACAAACTGCCATATTAAGGCAATTTTTGATCAAAAACACATAAGGGAGTATAAGTTTTTGCAAAAGGTCACAAACATCAGCTTTTTTGTGCCCTCCAGCAACAGATATTTTTTACTTTGATTAAGACATCTGTTTGACATCTTCAGATGTGAAACTGTCTGGGATTCTCATTCCTGTTCTTGGTGATTCAGCATTTTCCTTTTCAAGATCTATTTGTGAACAACTGCACTGATAGACTCATTAGAAAGAAAGCTGTGATTACATGCTGCAGCACCCCAGTTGTTAGATCTTACTGATGACTATATAATACAGAAGAGAGAGATGTGTGCTTGCTCCAAAAGTGATGGGTACTTTTCCTGCTCATTTTTAATATTTGTGAGGGATGACAACAAATCTAATATGTGAAAAGAATACAGGAAATTTTCACATTAATGGCACGGGACTGTAAAAATAAATTCTATGGATGACTACAAAGTTTTCTTTTATTGCTATTATTATTATTATTACTACTTAAATTTTCTAAAGACTAGAAGTTTTGATAAGTGTCATCGTTTGGTAGCCATTATCTTCGTACAATACATACAAGTCATCCTTGCCACAAAAATCTTACAATCTAAACATATGTAAAAAATAATCATGGGCTAGGTATGAAGATAAAAGCAAGATCACATAAGACATGATGAACCATGTTCCCAGAACTCTACAATAATGACAGAATACATTCCCTTTGGATTGATTTGTAACATGCATATCTTTTATAATGTTTATAACAGACTGTAGATGTCAACTGCTCCATGAAAAAAATTTCTATTTTCCACATCATCCCTTGATTAATAAAATTCTCCAAAACTAGTTTAAAAAATGTAATTTGTCTGGAACAATGTGTTCCAGAGGATATACGTATAAACAGATCACTAAGAGGGACAAAGTGAACATAAGGAAGCCGTAGCATCGTGTATAACTCTGCTTAGCTTATGTCCAGCATCCACTGCCAGCTAATCTCTTCCCAGGAAGTTGCAAAGACATGCACCAAACCGTGAGAAGGATGTGCTATTTGTTTGCTGTCCTATGCTATTAAGTATTGGAACCAAATATTATCCAGTAAAAATAATTTTATTTTACTGAAAACTCATGAGAAACTGATAATTTCTGTGTAGATGTAAGCAGCATTGCTTATACTAGAAAATAGTTCAGGCAGAATGCCTGTTGTTGGGATTGTAGTGGCTCTTTAATTTATTCAAAGAGTACTCAAAGTTTATGAAAGAAAGCGAGAGAGCTGTTCTTACTAAGATAAATAACTATTTAAGGCCACACAATCCAAGGGACAGAGCAGAATCAAATACTTGCCTCTTACTGATCTTCTGACCAAGTGTACTGGTACATACAGCACCACTGAGAAACAAAATCATCTTTTGATTCATGCCATGAAGATATGACAAATACTTAGTTTTTTCAGAATAGGGGCAAATGGTAGTAACTGAAATTCTATGCTCCTAAATACTGAACTTGAAATGTTAAACTGCTATAAATTCTGGTACAAATTCTTTTTTCACTACAAAAATTCAGTACAAATGTATTTGTGACTCTTAGCCTAGAATATCTTTGCACTTTGACAGTTCCAATACACATAACAAAGAAAATTTCGAAACAATAAAAATTTGCTACTGTAGAGCTACATAGCCAATTGGTCCATAAAAATTAGGATAAAAGAAATTAGATGACACAGAAAACCTACTAACTGCTTTTACACTGTTACAATACTCATTTTCAAACCAAGAGAGAATGGCTGTTTCTTCTGCTCCATATCTTCTGGCACTGTATCTTTCCCATTTTTATCCATTGTGCCTTCACTGTGCTGAAAAAAGAAAAGCAATTTTAATTAGTAATAAAAAGACTATGAAAATGATAGAGAAACAGGATTAAAAGGAGAAAAGATTAACAGGAAAAATATAAATGCCCAAAAGGGAGTTAATCCCTTTTTCCCCAGTGTCCAGTGAGCTGACCGTGGTGCCTCTGTATTATGCAGCACAGTACTTTACCCACCAGAGTTTTAAAACCTTCTCAAGGATGGTAGAATTTCTCACTTTCCTTGTGAGATGATTCCCAGGCCAAGAGATCTCAGGAGCAAGCTCATCCTAAAATACTAAGTTTTACTTACTCAGTGTCACTTTTTTTTGCCCTCTGGTTTCCCTTTTCCTGCCGTAGGCAAATCTCCTGCTTGCTTGCTGCCTATGCATCCTGGTAGACCAGCATTTTTCTCTGCTTACATTTTGCCAAGGCACACCAGTGCCTTCTAAGCTCACTTCGTGGGTTTCCCTAGCAACCTTCCCACTGTTGCTATGCTCTCTGAGGAGACCCCCAAGGGTCTCCTGCTCATGGGGACTCCCACAGGTTGTTCATCCTGGTGACAGCCTGGGCCCACCCTGCTTGCCACGGGCCCTGCCCCTGGAAGGTCCCACTGTGCGCTGCACACAAACCACCATGGTCCTGGTGAGATGAAGTTCATTAGAGAAGGAGGAAAACACGAACCACCTGCTAGCCCCTTACGGCGGGGCCTGTGAGGGAGCCACCCCAGGGCATGCCCATGGCCACCTCCCCGCCCTCAGCGGCCTCACTGAGGGGGGCGGGGCAGCTGACCAGGGAGACCGTGATTGGTGTACTTGGCAGGTGGGGCAGGGACAGAGCTTGAATTAGCCAATAGCAGCTCAGGACGCTGTGTTCAAGGCGTGCCAGAGGGTGCTGAGGAGCCCGGGGCAGCAGCCGCCAGGGTTGTGGAGCATGGCTG
>NW_009622442.1:8896-12277 GCF_000690535.1 Cariama cristata | reverse complement strand
CTGGTGCCTCGTTTTCTCTGTTTGGCTCCTCCAGGAGGGAAGAGGGAGACTTGGTCCTTCCCTCACACTCCAAAGGGAGGTGAAACCCCACGTTGTGGGACGGTAGTCCCTAGCTCTGGTTTAGCGGGTATAGCCGGAGGGGAAGGCAGGTGTCAGTCACAGGGTAACTCTTGGGGCCTCTGGGCTGCCAAAATGAACATCAGTAAATGGCAGCTTAGGTTGGCACAAGGACAGATACAATACTTCATGATCTCAACAGAATTTTTTTTTTTATTTGGCTAAATATCTTACTGAATATTTTACCTGGGGTGAAAAATTCCTTGTTTTCCACTTATTTTCACTCTCCTCTCACCTCCTGCCCAAAAGGCTACTTTCTGTAATTAAAAGTACCGCGGTCTGTGGTGGACTTGCTTTAAACAGCAGGCGACTATGAAGGAAGCTTCTTGAGTTGGTGGGGCCAGAGGTATCAAGCAGAGCAGAAACAAAGCCAGAGCCTTCGCAGTGCACCAAAGCATCCCCTGTGCAAAACTCGGTGCTGGCAGGTTCCCATCAGAGTGCTGTTTTCCAGGAAATATTTTTCCAACTCATAATAAACCAAGGATTCCATTTTTAGGAATGTGCACATGCAAATGCCTCTTTATTGCGACATGTGGGCCTAATTACAATGCAGGGCTGTTTTAACCAATTTAGGTACAGCCCTGGCAGCACAAATTTCAGTAAGACGCAGGATGGCAAATGTGTAGATCTAATGTGAATAGTTTTCTTTGAAAGCATCCAAACCTGGAGTTCAAAACCATTTTTCTGAGTCTTTTTAAACTGCCTCACTGTTCTGCAGTGGGCCACATCCATCAAATGGGAATGGCAAAGATCCATGTTATAAGTTTAAGAAGCTTTGGGTTTAAGGGTTGCAAGAGCATTTTAATGTTCTAAACTACTTGTAGAAACCAGAGGTTTTTCACGAAAAGACTATCATGGAAGGTAACATGCAATATCCTTGCAGCAGGTATTTCAGGCTCCCTGAGACATTGGCACATGATCTCTAGTTCTTCTTGACTGGGTAGTTTAAATAACCTACACTCACTACGTAACTATTTATCACTTGGCTGGGGTTCTCCCACATTTCAGCAAGAGTAAACAGGTTCCATTTCTGGACCAGCTAAGCGCATAGTGCAACCCATTAATGTAAACTCATCCTCAATAGTTGAGGCTCAGGCACCTGTTTCACAAATCTGACATAGGAGTGGCAGCCTCAAACAGAGGGGATAAGTACACAGAACTTCCTAAAACCACTTCAGCAAGATTTGCCAATGTTTGTTTGGTTGAAAATCAGTTCATAGCTCAAATAGTAAAGGCAGAAATTGAAAAGATGTATATTAAGAAGAAGCATATGGCAGTTTCACATAATCACTTTTTATACCCAAGTATTGGATTTTCTATTTATTTATTTTGGAGGAGTATTCATTAGATATTCACTAGAAATAAACATTGACTATACACTTCAGCTAGCTCTCATTTGCAAATAGGAGGACCATACTCTGCAAATCTCTTGTGAAAACGGAGGTTGACAGGAGAGACAGGTTCCCGTTCCCTACAACCTATGTGCTTCGTAAGATCCCACAACGTTACTTTCATTAGCATCTTGCCTTTTCTCCTTATTTGAATACTTGCTTGCATCCAAGCTTCTTATGTGAAACAAGCATAAGGAAGGATATTATATAATTAACAGCAAAGGAATCTAAACAGTTTTACCACGCTTCATACAACTATTAAGTGTTTAATCAGAAGGATTACTGTGATTAGGAATGAAAGTTCTGCATGAATGACTCACCGTGAACAAATTAAAGATTAAAATACATGTTTGAGAAAGGAAGTGGCTGGCTGCAAATCCTCTGTAAGAACTGAATTCTGCTACTCAGGTTATTTCAAATTTTTGGAGGCTGCCTTGTTTCATTAGCTAGTAAGGGGAACTTACTCCTGCTACCTAGACTTAGGTTCAGTAAGCTACAGAAGGAATTTTTCATTAAAATCATATGCAATAAAATCATTATACAATCAGTAAAAAACCCCAGATAAGTAAGGTTTAGGGGATGAGAGTATTTCTGTTGTGAATGGAGCCTATACTGTTGTGAGATTTTTTTGTCCTGCTGGACTGTACCATCTCAGCAAAGAACTTCTGTTACCCTAGAGGTTAAAGCTAACTGTCAGAAACAAATCTAAAATAATTTGGAGCTGGAGATGACATTAATGAGGTACGTTAGCACACTAGCAAGGGAAGGAATGGTGAAAAAACAATGCCTCAACAGCCAAAGCTGGTCAGAGAGCTGCGCTCTGCTCCTCTTTGCATCAGGAGCTCTGAAGTTATTTGGCTTTTGCGTTTCTGTGGCCATCTGCCATCCTTCAGGAACAGGTAAAAAGCACAGGACTGACTACAAGAAGGACAAATAGCAGAGGTGAACAATGGTTTTCATCAGTACAAGCAAGAGTCCTACGGTATTCGGGAAATGCAACACGAAACTGAGAACACGGGTGACAGGGAGAGGCGAGTCGCCTTTTGCAAGGCGTGGGCTGGAAACTTGGTGCCACCCAGTGGCGGTCGGTATCTGTTCCCATGAGCTAGCGTTTCGGGTCGAGTCTATGAAGAGGAGCAGGGGCGAGGACCCTGCCCCCGGGCAGACGTGGTCTGGGACCCCTGGGTTCCACCGTGTGAGGAGCTCGGTGAGCACTGCTAGCAGCTGAGGCACGGACAGGCTGAGACACGGCCCACTGAAAGGGACCGTCAAAGATGAGGGCAAAGACCTCGCTTAAATTCAGTAGTTAGTAGACAGGATTTAACTCCCCCCAAAAAGAAAATCGTTTTCTGGACAACAGATTTCACAGTCCCATTACCTGCATCTTATTTTTTATTTTGCAGTTCACATTCATTTTGTCCCATCACCTGTTGTCAGGATGACTTGCACACTGAACTGTTCAATGTTTTCCTAAACAAGTTGTTGTTCTTGAGCCGTTCAAAGAGAGCTACAAAAAGCGCTGGATCAGGAATACTGACTTGCTGGTGCAGGCCAGTGTTTTTTCACAAGTTCTGTAAGAACTCCAACAGAAAGGTAACTGTTGCATTTCCAGGCTCCTGCCTGTATGAAGAACCTGATTCTCTCTCTCCAGCATGAACGACATGCAACTGTATCAACAATTTCTAGCATTTTTCAAAAATTTATTACTTCACCCCCTATCATTCAGAATCTTCACATAAGAGGAAAAGGAAACTTAGAGGTGGAAAGACTGTATCTAAGAAAAAACCCAGAATGTGTCATAAACATAGCACACTATGGCATATTAGTGCTATTATACAGCACCAAAGCGGAATGGCCAGGAATGACCTTCGAC
>NW_009622442.1:1636-8882 GCF_000690535.1 Cariama cristata | reverse complement strand
GACTCCCACCCTCAAATTGCCTAGCCAATTAAAAAACTTTTATGTCAACAGTTACTTTGATCAAAATCATCCTGCATTATAACATACCACAATGACTTTTTGGCATGTAGAAACCTTTAAAATAAGCATACTGCAGTTAGAAATATTTACCATGAGAACAGTGCATCACAAAGTTTAATAGAAGTCTATGCATTAACAGCCCACCCTTCTGGTATATGTAAATACCTTCCTGTACATAGTTAATTACTTTCTTGCCATGTTTCTATGCTATTCCAATGCTGTTAATATTTGGAAATTTCTGAGAAGTATTAACTCAGGTAACAGTAATACTGTATCTATTTCGTAATCCCAGCATACAAACGCGTTCTCTCCCCCCAGCGCTTGTTCACTAAACAGAATCATTCAAGATAGGAATTTCATGTTTACCAACAGGAAATATTTATTATTATAACTGAGAATTCTCCATATAGTATTACACAAAATTATAATGGATCAATCAACAAAACCATGTTCCTACACAACTGTAAATAGCACTTTAACAGAAGTTTAACACATTGTGCGTTAGATGTCTTAGTAAAGTGACAATTCAGAGGGCTATTTCGTGGGAGTATGAAAGTGCAAACTTTAATTCAAGGCATATACACAGAACACAGGAAAAGGATTGCTATACATGCCACAGGTCCAAAAAAAACCCAAAAAGCCAAACCAATCCCCCAACCCAAAACAAGTTAAATGAGTAAGTACTAGCACTTTTAGCAATTGCCAGAGCCACCAGATTCAAAGTCCTACCCTCTAGCAAGAAGTAGATGAACACAATCTGAAGAAATGCCCTTAGCTTGGAGTTTTAAACACATTAATGCACCTATATCACATTACCTGTATTTTTTGTTTGGCAAGACTGAAAGACTTACGGCACTCCATATGCATCTGGCCAGTGTATTACTAGTAATTCCTGAACTACTATATAAAATAACTGTACAACTGTTGAAGGAAATAGTGTTTTTACATCAAAAGGTGATATAGTATATAACCAAAATTCAAGTATTTAATACTAAACTATAGGTGTGGAAATTCTGACCTTCTGTTCCTGGGCACTACATAAAATATATCAAGAATTATTTTATTTTTCATTGCTATTCTTCCCTTTACACCTGGGAAAAGGTGCAGAGGGAAGAACAACAATGCAGCTGCAATCCTACGTCTTCAGCACATTACTATCCCCAAGCTGTTGACAGGCATGTGCGTACAACAGTCCAGACCAATATGACCTCTGGATTTTCAACGAGAAGCCTTAATGCTGTCAGTTCACTCCTGCCTCAACACCTTCTTGTCCTTGACTGCAAGATCCCAGTCCCTGTTGTCTCCTACTTTTTATCTGCACCCTTTTCACAAGGTGTTCCAATCAGTTACCCAGGAAGACACGTTATCTCTTCTGCACAGGCAAGCAATTTAGCTGCACAGTGTCATCTTTGGACAACCAGGCACATGCGGAGATAAAAGGATGTAACAGTACTTCTCTCATACCAGCTTTTGGGAAGGCCTGGAGAGACATCTACACTTCTGCCTGACCACCAGCAAAGAAGTGCTGAAGACTTTATAAGCTTGAAAAAACAAGAGGTTGACAAAACAAAAATTCTGATTAGAAGAAAGCAAGTTTAAATTCCAAAGAAAAAATGGCCTCCTATAAGCATAGTATTTTAATTACTGTCTAGATTAATTTAAAACAATTATGAAATACTAGATTTTTTAAATTATAAATGCTTTTTCTCCTGTTACCAAGTTAACTTCAAGACAGGAGTTACCATAAGCTTTGGTGAAAAACCCTAGTACCTACAAAGTTACAAAACACAGTCCAAGGTGGAACAAACTTAGTAGCAGATATGACTATGACAGAAAAGTAATAAGAAGTGCAAGATTTCTCTCTCAAAAAAAGTGTTCAAAGCTTTTGATGCAGACAGCACATTCTGTGAACATGAGGAATCAGTATCTGGAGGCAGTTTTACCAATTTTGCAATTTAGGTCAAGAAAGATAAATGACAGAAATGTGAGAAACAAGGCTTGTGTGTATCCTACTTTAGTACTCCAGTGACTGAATATATTTCATGTTCTTGAAAATTACTTTCTAAGTACAGCAGAGACTGTGCTTTCAACAAGGAAAGGAACAGAATTAAAATTGCGTTAGCCCATTGTGAAGTATTTCTACAAGCAGTGGCCTACCACTATATTAATACATGAACTTGTATTTGGACTTCCCTGGGTTTATGTGAAAATAAACCACGGGAAAACCCACACATAAAAAGACAAAAGCATCAGAAAACTACAAAAACAAAGCAAGCATCTACATAATCATAGTGAACTCTGAAGCTGACGACTGTGTGCTTGTGTATGTAAGTCTTTATAATCACACACACATAAATGGTTCAGGGGTGTTTTTTTGTATGTTTTGTTTTGTTGGTTTTTTTTTTCCCCAAATCAAAGCAGAACACATAGGCAATTATTTTTTCAAATGGATTTTGGATGGGGAACTGCACGTAGAGTGGACAAAGAAAATGACAAAGGAAAAGAACAGTGAGATTTTATTTCCTTGGCATGTGAAAGTACAGAGAGGTTACTACAGCACTTACTGTTCTTACCTTTTGGATCCCAACTCATCACAAATTACAGCATTAACTACATCAGTGGTGGAATTTAACACAAAAATTACATTTTCAAAATGATTTAGCGCTATTTTTCTTAATGGTATCCACACTTTACGGAGCCTACAAACCTGAAGAAAATGCATTTGCTTCTGAAAGCCATAATAGTAAGTGTTTTGGGGTGTTCACAGTCAAAGTAGTAGTCCTGAGATTTCAGATGTTAAAGCTTTCTCCACAGCCACATGTTCCTTTGATGTTAGGATTATTGAAGACAAATTCACTGGACAGTTTGTCTTCTACATAGTCCATTTCAGTTCCTAAGAGTGTCAGCTGTGCCTTCTTCTCAATAAACACTCTAACCCCTTGAAGACAACAAAGAAAAAAAAAATTACATTTGGCAAAACCACTTTGAAATTCTCTTTTGACCAGTGGTAAAAAGATGAGAGCTAAATATGAAGACTATCAGTATAACTTGGTTTCCCTGGCCTGACACGGGGTACTTTCATCACCGTTTTTACTCTACCTATAAAAGCCTAGCAACAGTCTAGAACTTATTTGTGTGTGCACATGAATGTATGTATTTTTGAGGGGGGATTTAAAAACATGATACCCAGGGAAAGAAGCTGTAGAACTTGGGAATGAATCTCAGCTTCAGTACTTAATTCCCATGCATTACAGTCAGTAGCCCATTTCCTACCACTCCTAAAGTCTGTACATCCGACAAGACGCCCAAAAACCTTGAAAAATCAAATGTCCCTCTCAAAATTACTATTTTTTGCTCTGCCAAATATATTAGGTCTATATTAACTACTAGCAATACTAAATCCCAGAAGGTGGCAAATGTGTGAACTTTCAACGATATCACGACCTTTAAGGATTAAGAATTAGTAGTTCATCTTAGGAATTAGACAGAACTCACTTTTCTAAAGTACACAGAGCATCTACCTCTCTGAAAAGTTACTGAACTTTAAAACTGCAAATCTGATGCAAAGGTGTGAGTGGACTGCTTTAGCTGTCCACACACTGTGAAATAATAAAACCAAAAATGTAGTATTTTACCAGTAACCAGCAACAAGAACTCAGTAAGATATATGAGAGTGCTGGAAAGCTGTTTCATCATAGTAGACATTGAGACAAAACATAGTACAAACACAGCTCAAGCCTGTGGGCAACTGAGTTGAATCTACACATTTTTGGGGTCAATTTGGAGAGAACTGACAGTGAAGGCTAAACCTAAAGAAAAAGTTTATGGACCTGATCCCTTACTACCTATAAAATTTGTGCTGTGACCCAAAGTCGCCAGCCCACTGAGCACGGAGCTATATAAAAGTCAGAGTCTTCACTGCAAATCTGTCTAGAGGTGACCAAGGCAAAACAGAACGGACACAGGCAGACCTGAAACACTGTGTGGCTTTGGAACTTCAGGTCTCTGACTTGAATGAGGGAAAGTGCTTTTATCTTCCTTAAGATCCAGACCAGGAAAGGCCTTCTGAAACATGTGTTTTCAGCCCCATAAAGCAGAGCAGCTCTGAGTCAAGCAGAAGAGGTAACTCCAGAATCCAGCTGAATTTGAAATCAAGAGGCACCTGCAGAATTAGGTGGCAGTGCCTATCTCAAATATGCTGGGTCAATTTAATAATTTGCTGATGTTCCAACTAATTCTTTGTTTAAAAGAATAAAACTTATGAGTTGGTCACAGGTATTTTGAAGACAGCGGGAAGATAGGCTCTGCCTAGCAGCATAACTTCGGTAAGAAAATAATTGTGATCTCCCACTTCTATTTAAATCTCTTACTTTGCCACCAAATTAAAAGTAGCATTCCTGAACATAATACAACAGAGTTCAGTAATGCCTAAAAAAAACCCCAAAACCACCCCCACAAAAGGAACTTTAGGAAGTTGAAGAAAAAGAACAGAAACCAAAACAAACACTATTATGCTTCTGTAAAAATCCATATTTGACAAAAAGACCACTGACAGAAATTTTTATCAAAACTGGAAAACTGTACAGAACTGTGCTGGCTTTGACTGTAACAGAGTTAAATTTCTCCAGAATAGCTAGTAAGGGGCTATGTTTTGGATTTCTGCTGGAAACACCATTGATAACACAGGGATGTTTTCGTTGCTGCTGAGCAGGGCTGACACAGAGTCAAGGCCTTTTCTGCTCCTCACCCCACCAGCAAGGAGGCTGGGGGTGCACAAGAAGTGCACCGACCAAAAGGATATTCCACACCGTATGTCATCATGCTCAGCAATAAAAGCTGGGGGAAGAAGGAGGAAGGGAAGGGATGTTCAGAGTGATGGTGTTTGTCTCCCCAAGTAATGGTTATGAGTGATGGAGCCCTGCTTTCCTGGAGATGGCTAAACACCTGCCTGCCGATGGGAAGTGATGAATGAATTCCCCGTTTTACTTTGCTTGTGTGTGCAGCTTTTGCTTTACCTATTAAACTGTTTTTCTCTCAACTCATGAGTTGTCTTGCTGTTACCCTTCTGATTCCCCGCTGCATCCCACGGTGGG
Organism: Cariama cristata; assembly: GCF_000690535.1. Classification (NCBI taxonomy): domain Eukaryota; kingdom Metazoa; phylum Chordata; class Aves; order Cariamiformes; family Cariamidae; genus Cariama; species Cariama cristata. The sequence continues at coordinate 3,729 of NW_009622442.1, read as the reverse complement.
AGAGTAAGCGAGTAGCTGTGTGGGGCTTAGTTGCCGCCTGGGGTTACAGCATAACAGGAACTTTAGCAATAGACCTATCATGGGATACTCAATGAAACTACCAGGTGGAAAGCTTAAATACCAGCATATAGAAACAATTTTTAAAATAGTCTTAAATTAAAATCACAGTACCCATTGTTATAAAGCAATGTAAAGGTCAAAAGCATAAAGAGGCTAAAAACAAATTACGAATCAACGAAGCATAAGACTAGTTAGAGAAGGTATTTGGGAAAAGCCCTGGCAAACAAAATCTTTACTTTGCGAAGCCTTAGTTTAGGTATGCTGACAAAGTATTCCTTTATATATGCGTTGTTCTGTATTATTCTCTAAATATCTGCTATGAGCCACCTCCAAAGACATGAATGATGGCCTGGACTACTCTGGTGGAGTAGTCTCTGACGCAGACACTGCAAAGCTGCAGATTTTAACTAACTGGTTACTTCAAAACAGAGACTAAGGTGACTGGTTACTTCAAGTAAGCTGCACCTTAGTAAACTTGTAATAGGTTACTCTTCCCCACCACCAACACAGAAGTTTGCTCTGCTGCATCAGAAACTCACCATCTTGAACTACTTCTTCATCAGAGTCTCCTTTCGATTTTGTATATTCTAACGTGTAAGAAAGTCCATTGCATCCTCTTGTACGAACACCTACTTTCACACCTACCTAAAAAAGAAACAAAACCAAAAAAACCCCACCCCAACACCACATTCGTGACTTTTTTTAAAACCTATTCCAGAACACCAAGATAAAAAGTAAGCAGAAAAACAAAATGCAGACATTTATTATTCTCCACTGCCTCAAAGCAGAAGTGAATTACCTTAACAGATTAAGAGGTAACACTTTTTTCCTTTTATAAAATTGACTGCCAAGGTAAAAGCAAACATCAGATGTTTGCTACTGTGGATCAAGCCCCCTAAAGTCTGTTAAAGTTTTGAAGTAATAAACTGTTGGCACCCCTGTAGGTGTCTGGTCTCATAAAGACAGTCAAATTTCAAAGACAGATATTTTGGTGATTTCAAATTAGAATTTCCTGAGATGCTAATTCAGGCATTATGGTAAGATTATTGACAATAACATAATTATGAAGCTGTGAGGCCAAGACAAGGGCAGTTACTATATTTTCACAGAACTCTTGTAATGACACCATCAGAAAACTTACTTCAAACCAAAGTTTTGAAAAATGTACTTTGATTTCTTCATTACTTCTATTGCCAGTCTCGCTTAAAAAGCAATCCCCTCCTTAAATCAAGTATGTTTATTTGCTTACTGTTTTAATCGACCTTAAAAGCCAACCTAGCCAATGTAACATTCATAGTATCCAACAAGCCTCACAAAGAGAGCATCTGTGTAAGTAGAGAACTGAGAAAAGGTTTTAAAGAAACAGAAAACTATTTATGCACAACAATCTTTCAAAAGTATCTGTATCACTTTCCACACACCAGCACTTCATAACTGAAGAGAAAAATTATATTGCTTATCTCCATAATCAACGTTACGATAAAAATGTATCCAAACATAACCCCTTGTCATCAAATGGGATCTCAGAAGAAGAGTGTTTGATCTTTTCAGACTAAATATCTTTCTTTACTGCAACCGCTACAGATAACGGGCTGGAAAATGCAAATACCATTTATAGCAAGGGGATGACTGACCAGCTAAGCTGTAGGCTTACGGCTTTCTTAGGATGGTTTAAAATATTACAACAAAGAGTCTAGTTAGTTGCAGGTGTGCAGGAAGCAAAAGAAACAATAAACTTTGTATGAAAGTTAAAAGAGAGATATTCTTCTTGAAACAATACTTACTGTAAAGAAGAAAATCTAATGTTTGTTTTTATAATGGTTAGAGAGCAAGACTGTGTGTTTTTTTCCCCAAGAAGAAAAGATGACAAGCTCAATCAGTTATTTTAAGAAATGCTGATTACTTATAAAAATACATTGTCCAGCAAGTTTCCTAAGAATTAGATGTTTTCCAATGGGTATGAATCTAACTTTATTATTATATACCTCACAATGAGTACTCCTACAAGAACTTAATTAATAATGTCTTAATAT
>NW_009622442.1:0-1606 GCF_000690535.1 Cariama cristata | reverse complement strand
GTCACCACTACACTATACTAAAAGGCTTCATTAAAAAATAGCTCAAAAATATTTTGAAGCTTCAAATTTTTTCAACTTTATCCACCTCAAAAGTAACAGTACAGTGAAATGTCACTACAGTCAGTTATTTCCTGCATTTCATTTTATAAAAAAACAAAGCTTGATACATAGACAAGCTTGCACATTCCTCTCCAAAAACAGATGCCAACATCTCTAATAAACACCTCACTGTTTATTTCAAACTTCGAAGTTAGCCAGAAATGCTCTGCAATCTTAAGCTGTGCTAATACCTTGGCACAATCTACAGGTCAGCCCTGTTTATACTTACATGCTCAGGTTTATCTTTAAGAAGCTGTTTTATCTTCTGAACAGCTGATGGGGTCTGAAAAACAAGAACATATACAATTTCAATTTTTTTTTTTATTTGCAGTGAGTGTTCGCACATATTAAAACATGCAATGTACGTAGTTGTACTATAAAAAATTTCTGTTTCAACTCTGTGCACTCAAGTTTTCTTAGTTTACACTTGTCTCCTATCTGCGAAGTTCACCTTCAGCATCAGCCATCTGTCAGTATTGACTAGCCTGTGCTCTACTTGAAACCGATGTCTGATCTGAAGATACACACTCTGCTGTAAAACAGATGATTGCTGAGTCTAATCCATACAGAACACAATACTTCTTCACTCCCCTCCTCACCCACACCGCTGGCAAACAGATAGCTCAAGAACTGCAGTCCTTAATATTAGCGCATTTGGTTACGTGCCCCTCCACCAGTGCCCAAATCGCTACAACTGAATTAAGTAGTTCTGCTCTTGTGAAATTTTTGCCACATATACATTACAGACAAAAATCAATTAGGCACAGAAGTGTTTATGGCCTACTTCTCTCTTCCCACTAACCTAGAGAGCAACTGTCATGTTACAGCAGATAAATTCACTGTTCATGCAGATCTAGTTGTTGCAGAAATACAGGAACACAACACAATCGTAAGAATTTCCATTACATGCTCTCAAGTTTCTAAGACACTGAGAAAAGGAAAAGCATTAGTAACGGGAAGTTCTTACCACAAGCAGACTTAAACACACAAAGCAAACTACAAGCAGACTTACAGTAGAAAACGTTTGCCAACTACTGCTATTAATCTTCATTTGTTAAAGAATCACTACTGAACAGGAATTACCTGCTCCGATTGAACTATATGTACTTAATCTGACCCTGTTCCTGCAGGGCACTGACTGTACTTTCCTCTGCAGCAATCCCTCTCAACAATACAGCCTCTCCAACACTGCTGCTAGCAGCAAACGCACTTCCTCAATCAACCAAAGGGTAAAAAGCTTCCTTAGAAACAACTGAGGCTTCTGTAGATAATGGCTTTTTTTTTTTTTTTTTTAAATAAATACACTTCTTCGGGTGACTGTGCAAAAACGCCCCCTGCATGAAGGGAGCACACTGATGTTCCCTCCTCCCGCCGCCTGCCCTCCGCGGTCCTGGTTTCCGCGCGGGTTGCCCGCACACGGCGCAGAGGAGCGCGGGGCCTTCTCCCCAGCGGGATTAGCAAGGAGTAAGGAGCAAAAGCTCCCCCCGCAGTAAATTCACGAGAGGGA
>NW_009622441.1:55386-107283 GCF_000690535.1 Cariama cristata | reverse complement strand
ATATATATATATATAAAAGTGATATACATCTATAAACCAGAGCCCATAAAACCAGGAGTCTGACAGCAGAGGTGTGAAGCACTGTCATGTGAAGAGCAAACTTCGAAAGATTTTAGCCCTTTTGGTTTCACATGGTACTGAGTATAAAGGTTGCTAGTGCTTTGATGCTTTTCCCTGGTCTTGGTTGTGGTACTTACTTTCTTTTGGAGGATCACACTGAATGCAATGAACAAGAGAAAATCCTATAGGACAAAAGTGGCTCATTTGTCATAAAGCTACTTTTTTTCTTTCTGTTACATCATTTGAGTTGCCCTCAAAGCTGCCACTTGGTTTCCAGCATTTCCTGAGCACTTATGAAAAACAGTAGTGCCAAGGCTCAATGGGCAATGTCATTGAAATAAGGAAAGTTGAAATGGAGATCCAAATAAAAGTGGTGTAGAGCTTCACCCAAAGACAGCTGCATTTTGTGAGTTTGATAATCCAGAGGTGGATCTTCCATAAAGATACCCTGACAGGAAATCTATTGATACAGGGCTGACAAAGTCTTGAGCTTGTCTTTTCTGTGGCCCTTTCCTGAGGAAGGGCAGCTGAGAATCTTGCATTCCTCAAGGCTGGGAATAACAGGAGAGAAGAAATCCACTGGCAAAGACTTAGGTCAAGTACAGATCTTTATATCTGCATTTGTGAAAGTCACAGCAGGCAGTTGTCTAGATCTGTTAAACTTCTTGAGGTTTAATATAAGCAAAGGCCTTCTTGATTCCCTCTCTAGAGAAGACTGCAAGTTAAGAAGAAAAAAAATCTGGTTAGGAAATGCAGTTTTCTGGAATGCCTTTTTCACTTGCCCTAATCGTCAGGTGGTGTTGTGCAGGCAAAAGTACATGCCACACGACAGGCAGCGATTCCATGAATGGTCTCGGAGCTTAGCTTTTGTGAGAGCAGCAAGGATCAGCAGTGGTTATATTCTGATACTGATGGATGAGGGTTCCCATTTAAGTACTCTGATCATGGTGAGGCACGGGGACCAGCACTCCTAGGATGCTCAGTACAAGCAGAAATAAAACAGGGCAGCTAAGTAGATCTGACGAAACTGCATAAAATCCAATGAAGTGACAGGTATCCAACTGCAATTGTTTTTGCTCCATAAACTCCATATAAGCTGTGAAGCCTTATGAATGGAATGAACAATCTCCTATATGTCTGGTCTAAAAGACCTGAAGAGCGCAACAGACTTGTCTCCCAGCGAGCATGTCTTGTGCCAGAATATTGTGACGCTAAATGCTGTGTATGATGCTGTTCACCTGCAAAGAACTGCAGGCTTACTACCATTTTGCTTGCTGCTGAATCGGGAAACAGAAGGGAATGGCCAGGAGTTGTATTTTTCTTGAATGCATATAAATTGTCAATGCAATTGTTTTCTGGATGGTCTTCATGACATATTACGCTCCATCTAAGAGCAGAGACACACATGCAGAAGACACCACAGTGAATACTTTTTCCATTGTTAGCTCTCCCCTTCTCACACAAGTTGGAAGAAAGAAGTCTAATCCCTTTTGAACCCCTCTTACTAGGAAGTGGGGGAAAAAGAAAAGCAAGCTTGTTTTCTCACTATTTTAAATCATCTAGGAGCTGAAATAAGTATACATGCACAGCCTACAGTAAGATCCTGCAAGTATCTTTTCCATCAGAAATCAAGCTAAAACCACAACCAGACTTATGACTGTTCTGTTACCGTTTATCTATTCAGGCTAATCACACTAAATTCTCGAGCAGCTTTTTGTATTTTCAGTAGAACTGAAGATACTTTTCATTGACAAATGAATAAATGACCCTGTAGATGTATCCTGAAAGTATACATCCTCATCTTACCATTTCCAGTCTTTCCTCATCTCTGTTCTTGCCTCTAGGCACTTTCACTGGATCTCTAGCTTCTCTCTGCCCCTGACTTCCTCAGGTGTTTTAGCTATTCCAACCCTTGACTCCTTTAGTCATACTTACTGGCTTGTTTGGTCAGATATGCAGATTGCAGAAAGCAATCAAAACATTTTCTTGACAGCCTGAGAAATTATATCCCTAGCAACTTTATCCATCAATGCTGTTTTCAAAACAGTCATGAGGACACTTTGCAAATCATGCAGAATCTCTGTAAGAAAGAAATATCAGGCTTTTCTAAATCAGTCTTCTGGGAGAATATGCTGTGAGATGGGACTTGGTAGCTGGTCAGTCCCTGGATGACTGTGTTGCTCCTTGTTGGAAGGTGGTAGTGCCTTTGCTGCTGATCCACACCCCCACGTGTGCCTCCTTGCCATTGCTTGCCTTCACCTCCTCTCTCAAGCATTCTTGAAGGAAGGTGTAGGAGTCTTCTCATTCATTGGGTGCCCTGCCAGAGCCTCATTCACAGTAAATTGCTATAACTATGAAGCCCCTGCCTTGCTGTCTTCATTTATGTAGCTGCTGATACAGCCCGTTGCTGCTGACTGGCAGCTGGACCCTCGCAACATCCAAGAGTCTGTGCTCTCTGCTGCATCCCAAGTGTTCAAGCTAGGACCTCTAGGCCTGCTTTAGTTCCCTTCTGTTACTACCTTAGCCCTCTCTAGAATCAAAGCAAAACATTAGTAGCAACTCATTTTTATGTGGCTCAACAACTTTTGTTGAAGTATTTTATTTCTCTGCAAAAACAAATCAAGACTGTCACAATCCCATGTCCTTACACGTTGTTGTTAAACAGAAGAGCTTGTCTCCTTTGGTGACAAGGCTCTATCCAAATATATTATTATGAGCACATAACTTACCCCATTGGATCTAGTCACAGCTGCCTAAAGCACCCTTTATGGCCAGCATCTCTCTCTCTCTCCCTTTTACACAGTTTGCTTATCCCCTTAACTTCTCTGTCATTAGTCCACTCCTGGCCACCAACTTATCTGTTTTTGCCTCCCATATATTTGGGTCAGCTCTTATTAGCTACAGTGCCACCTCCGTTGCTGTTCCTGGGATGCTAATACGAATGGGAACTGGCTCATATAAGGGGCAACGCTAAGGCTAAGCCTAGCAGAGGCTTCACTGGGTTAAGAAAACAATGTGGAGAGGAATTAGTGTGGGGCAGCAAGACACTGGCCTTTCCCAGAGTCTCAATGAAAGGCCTTTTCAGAGCCATTTAATTTCCTCTGTCAGTGGACAGACTGGATGACCCAGGGGACAAGAGACCTCTTAGTTCTAGTGTGTAACTTGTTGCTCTGTGTCAGCTTCAGGGTTTAAACTTTTCTGAAAATGTGCACACAGACAAAAAAAGAGGGGAAAAAAAAAAAATCAGCCTGGTAAATGACGTTCCCTTCCCCATGAAGTGCTTAATGGGGAAGGACAAGACACAAGCACAGCTCAAAAAGCTTATTCTAATCTGTAATGACATATCAAGGTAGCAACAGGCAGAGGAGGAGCTCTTAAGCACGACAGCCAAGAGCAAAAGAGAATGGAGTCATCTTTTTATATCTCTAGTACTTTTGTCATGTCTATTAGGGTAGTTCTTAATTGTTACAGTAGTAGTTGTATGTTGCAGCTCTGCCAATGAATCGGGATCTTTTCTGACTCAGTCTCTAAGTCCCAGCTATGATCTATGCATGGGCTTTGTAGCAACACAGCTAAATTAGTGCAAACTGGAAGTGTACATTCATGCTTTATTTGACCGTAGTTCAGGACATAGATAGACCAGGCAGTCTGCAAACAACTGTGGCAATTAAATGTTTTCCAAAGCCCTGGCTCGTTGCTTATCTTGTCTCCTGTCCCTCTGCCAAGGGATCAGCAGTGTGAGTGGTCCTCAAGCCATGCTTGTTAAAATGGGCTGAGTTGGCAAAACCCTGGTAGTAAATGCTTTAAGTACATCCAGAGGAGGAAGTACAGCCTTGCTGTTACTACTCTTCAGGCTATTCTGTGATACAAGATACCATTGATATTTGCCTAAACTCTTGCACTTGGAAAAAAAAGAAAAATCTGACAACACAAATCTTTACAAGAGAAAGACAGCAGAAGGCAGGGAAGGTGCTGCACACCTCTGGGTTAGAAAGAGTCCCTGCTGAGGAGTGACTTCATAGTTTCATTTAACCACATGTTGCTAAACTCCATCTGGAAAAATCATTGGGTAAAATTTTCTGGCCTGAGCTACTGCAGGTCATGAGATCAGAATAAAATGATTGAAGTTGCCCTGTCTAGCTGAAGTCTCTTGGGAAAACTATGAATCAAGACAGCATCCAAGTGAGCCAGAGAGCGCTGTAAACACATGGGGAACCAGCTACCGTTAACATCCTGTTCTGCTCCCACCAGGCATACAGGAAAAACATACAGTTGACAAGTTATTTTAACAATGTGGTGAAGGGTAGTCAGAAACTCAGTAATTTGCATACAAAGTATTGAGATAATGAAAAAGTCAAATTAAAAGCGTAAATCAGGTACCTCATGGTTTAATCATGAGAGCTGGCAGAACTACAGTATCCTTTATAACAGCAGATGTCTCTGTAATGGCAGTGCCTTGAAGGATCTTTTCACTGGAGGAATCAAGATGGATTCTGACACACCAGACAAATCTACACAGGGCTTTTCCTTTTCCTTCTCTTACTGGCTTTTGTGAGCATCTTAAACTAGAGTCAGCATTTATTTCCATATCAGGAATGAGTCCAAGGATGGTGTCAGTGGTTTCTGTTATGTGCCAACTTTGCAATGTCTTGATTGCAAAAGCTGCTCTTTCCCAGGTTCCTAGATCTTTGGTCCTGGAGATTTTAATTGGAGGTGAGCAAAGTAATCTTCTGTCAGCTATTCACCCTTTCTCTATTCATCTTGCCAAAAGCAGAAAAAAAAAAAGGGGGAGGGGGGAAATATGAAGCATATACAGGAGAAATGAGAAATGAATGACATCAAACCATGAGAGCAGCATCTTACCTTGCCTATCCTGGCAAGAATTTCAGCACATCTTTCATATTTCTGTCCTCAAGGCTTTCATAGAATGCTAGCTTACAAAATCCACCCTGCTGTGCCATGCTCAAGAGAGGTATCTTATGAGAGTAAATGGATTTAGCAACAAACCAGCTACTTTCTGTGTGTCCCCCTTATGGTGTGGCAAGGTGTCTCACAGCCAGGGGCTGAAGGCTAAATACTTCCAGTAAGGGAGACAAAGGTCAGGTTTTTCGAAGCTGTCATCAGAAACGAGTCCAGAGAACTCTGCCGACAAATCCCTCTGCTTAAAGTTGTGAGTAGAAGTAAGCATGCTGTTTGTGCATGAGAAAGCTCCTCAGAGCATGTCTGAAAGGAGGAAAAAAAATGAGTGCCATCTGAGGCTGGATTAGAACATGAGTTCAGGTCCTGTTGAGGGAGCTGGAAGGAGTGACTAAGTCTTCAGAAACAAAATTAATGCATATATTAAGAGCTTTAAAATTATGAGAGCCTTACAAAATGAGACCTTTGTTCTGATGGTAGGGAAAATGAGTTTGATGAAAAACTGACATCTTGGAAGTGGCGCAGTACCAATTTATGAATTTTCTTTTTTCTTTTCCTGTGCTTATTTTTATTACAATGAAATAAACAGCACAACTGTCAAAAAGGCTTGGTGGGCTGAGGCACTAGACTCACACCTATTAATTTTGCTCCCCAAAGAAAGATGTGTGTTCAAATCTTACTTCTACCACAATCTAAACATTACTGAGAAAGTAATGTTCTTAGACCTATGTTATGCATCACAACCATCTCTTCTGGCAGTGCAATCCTCATGTGACAGGTGCAGTGGTTTAATGGACTCCTAAAGCTTCTCCATTGAGATTTCTTGGCTTAGTGAAGGACTTAAACCTAAGGACTGAAAGACTGTTTCAGTACACACATGCACATCCATGATGGGGGAAGGATCTTGTAATTTTGTAACCTACAGTTTTGAAACATGATGGTGTCTAGGTGTTATAAAAGCTTTTTGTCAATCAAAGGAAGTAACAATCTCTAATGTTGAAGGAATCACTTTCTCTAATTTAATAAGGTTTGTTGTTGTTGTTTGAAACACTGAACTCATACTTGTTGCAGACTTGGGCTTAATTGAAGTTTCACAATCTCAATTGTTTCCAGTTTAATTTTGATCTGACCTTGATATTCTTGTGATGTCATGTCTCAGCTACAGTTCAAACCAATGCTGTGAGCAGCACCTACAGGAACACCTTCCTTAACACAGGAACACTTTTGGCCAACTGCAGCTCAGTTTACATTCATCCTTCTCTTTATTTTTTAATGCTGAGTAGGATCTAAACTGGCTCCATAGTTATTATAATCTCCACTGCAATCATCTGTTGGGTCTTCAGAATTTGTGAGTAGAAAGAGCTTCAGGAACTGTAACCTAAAGGTCACATCCCTGCAGTTTGCTCACTGGCACCCTGTTGCCATCCGTTTTGAGCAGTCTGGTTGCTGGGCTAACAGGAGGCCCAGGCAACTGTTGTTTTGGGGACAGTGTCAGAATCTTTCAAATAAGCACTGGTCAGATGGGGCTCCTGAAATGCAACACGAACCACCAAACCTGCCACTCCCAACAGACTTAGCATCTGGATATGTTTCAGTCACATTACCATGGTGAAGCACTTGGTGATAAACATGTTGGAAGAGGTCCCTCCTTCCTTATCAAAGCCTCATAAAACAACTCAGAATTATACACATTTAATGCATCACATCCTGCGGTGCAAGGTATGTTTAAGAGCTGTTTATGAAGAATTCCCATCCTTCATACCTATTACACTGTCTGGCTGCAGAGCGATGAGTGTGCCCTGTGCCACTGGTACTGGTCAACTGTGTGTCACTGAACAGCATAGGAAGGCCTTCAATACCTGGCAGACCCTGAATTGCATATTCAGACATAGGTGACGTTAGAGCAAGGACAAGAGGTGAACGCTGAAGTGTCAGGCTACACTATCTGTAGGGTGGCCCTCCTGACCTCCTGCCATCTGTCTGGTGCAGCAGAGAACTTTACTCTGGGGAGAAAGAGCAATGTTTTAAGCCAGGGAGGAACTTTCTTTTACAGCTGCCCTTTTAGAAGATCTTTTACCTGTATCATTTATTATCATATTATTTAATGTGAAAGGCCACTTCAGCCCTAGGCTCTAGCAATTAGCGCTAATAGATGATTACACAGCAGAGGCAGTACATAAAGACCGTGTTCATTATGCGCAGACACGTGCACCACAGATTTATCTGCTGTCTGCCAACCTGCCACTGCCGATGAACAGCCACCGCCAATGCCGTGTTGCAGGGCCATTAGATGCCTCAGACACTCCTGCTCAGCTCTTTGTATGCAGTCATCTGAACAGTCAGCTCTTTTGAAATATGGCTCTGTATTTTCCCTGTTACACAGACATGCATGAGTGCACACACACAGAGTAATAGGAAGCCCTCACCCAGGCATAGCTGGATTCCAGATAGCATTTATTTATTTATTTTATACAATGAATAAGGCTCCCAAAGGGTGGCAAGCCTTGCTTCTCATTGTGCTCTACCTGGCAGCTCAGACACTGACCACGTTGAGCACCACTGGCAGGCTGGTGAAGTGCCAATACACTTGCTCTAGGCACAACAGGCTGTGAAACATGGAAAGGGGAAAGAGCACACACAACTGCAAATACTTGGTGTGCCTACCAAAGTATGGCATTCTTTCCTTCTCTAGAATTTAGTTTTAGTTTTTCTTTTTAGAAAAAAAGAAACTGCTCTTTCATTTCCTAAGACCTCCCTTCTAGCCTTTGTGTCTCCTTGCTTTCTGCTGTGTGTAGGTTGGTCTACTGTACTGGCAACCAGATACCTTCAGTAACCACCCAGTTAAGGTCTGAAGCAGTGGTCAGTGCTGGGGGCAGAGGGGTAGCAAGCGATGTGCCTGCAGTCTGTGTGAAGAAGCAGAAATCTACTTACTCCAGCTGAGCCAGTGCCATGGATTTGGCCTTGGCTGGGTTGGATCTGGTTTTGAAACCTAAAACATCTGGAATAAGATTCCCACTGTGTCCGCTCTCATGCCCAAATGAGAGCTCTTTGCTTTCGGAGTCTATCCTCCTTTCACATGGTTCAGAGAGCGTCAACAGGAGCAGATATTGCATTTCATCCCATTTAGCCAGGTTCAAATCCTGATAAGAATATTTCTTGTTTTAACCCAATTTCTATTCAGTATTACTCCCCTCTTATCAGCTGGTTTTGTAACAGTCAGGATAAAGGATAACCCTAGTTTCTATGTCTGCCATATCAAAATGCCACACTCGAACATATGACTGCTGAAGTATGGTGATGTCCTCTCCCTAAAGAACAGAGATAAGCAAGTGCATCTCATCTTTACAGCCATTCAAATAGGGTTGTGTGACGACACGGAGGCAATGCCTAGCTGGTTTTCTGAAGATAACATGGTTTCTTTCTTATAGGAAGTAATTTGGGAATTGCACAGATCATTTAGTTTTCTTTTACTTCATGTTTTGTCCAGGATCTGCTCTCTGCTTCACTCTTATACATATACCCCTCTACAGAGAAAACATAATAGAAAGCAGTCTAGGAAAAAAAGTGGAACATTAAGTGATTCAGGAATCCCCAGGGGATATCTCTACTTTAACTGCACAGTCATCACCAGAAAAAATTGCAAATCATTTATTCTCTGCCTTCCTTTCAATGTCTTTCTATTTAGAAATATAATTAGATCTGCATGTTTGTTGTTTTTAATTTTAATTATGTGTCTGGAACAGCATTGTTAAGGTTGTTCGATGTCAGTTTCTAAATGAAAATAACTGTTCTATCCTGAATGTCACTGCACTTTATTCCATTTTAGATCAGGGGAACGTATTATTTTAAAAAGCTTTTGAAGACACTTAATACATTTTTTTTTTTTTTTACTATACTTTTTTCTAGGGATTTCTACCTGGTATTATTTACAGAGAGTTTCACATCAGACAGACCTTGCATCCTCAAAATTTCCTGTGTTTAGAAAGAATAGAAGACACCAAAGTTGAGCAAAGCATTTTATTTGCTAATTTAGTTATTTACAATGCAGTGGGACCTCACACCAGCAACTCTGACCTGAGAGTGCACAGTATGAGGAGCTGCATAAACACAGAGGAAAATACATGCAGTTCCTGCCTCTATGTAAAAAGACTAAAATGTGAAAAACTACAGACATTACAGGTATATCCAAAGATACTTCCCTAAAAACTACCTTGCAGGCTTCTTTTTTGTTTATTTAAATGTGTTGATAGACACCTCAAAAGTTATTGACAGAAGAAAGGTGCTTTGAAATAATCTGAATCTGTAAGTGCATTAGACAGCAAAACTGTGATTCCAAAAAAGCAAGAACCAAGGAAGGAAAGGCTGTCACAGTGTTTTGCAGATGTCACGCCAGAGGCGGCTTTTAAGAAGGAGCAAAGGGGTCTGTCTCTCTCTGTCTGCAGTGGTCTGGACTGAACTAGAATGCTGAGCTGGGATCCATTGCTCTGGGTGTGGAGGTAAGCAGAGCGATAGGTGATATAGCTGATGGCCAAGAAAGATCTACCATCTTCTTGTCACACTCTTCTCCAATTCTGAAATCCCTTGCCTGTCTTCAGTCGGGACCTTATCGGTCCCCCCCACCAGTGTTCTCTGAAACAAATAACATCAGGCTCCAGGCTTGTCTGTCTGCTGTCTGAGTCGCTCCATGATTCAGCGGACCCAGCTCTCCAAGTGCTGCACTATACTTCATTTGGTTTATGCTCCCTAATGGAGTTCAAGCCAGGTCAGCAGCTACACCCAGAATTAAATGCAACACGCTTCGTGTTACCACAGGGAGTTCTAATTCTTTATAAAATACCACTCTGTACAGGAGGGCCCCTTTGGAAGTGACATACACTCAGCTTCCTGGCCATCTGGCCACTGCTGTCTTCAGATGTTGAATAATAAATATAATCTGCCATTTATTTTAAAAACTGCAGGCACACATGACCGTGTATATAACTGCAGTTCCCTGAGGGCCAGAGATGTAGCCTGAGATGGTGCTATGGCTCTGTAGCCTTCAGACACCATTGTCGCATAACCAGCGAGACCCAAATCTTACAGGGTTGCTGCACTGGATATACGTAAACCATCAGCCTTTGCATCCGCATGGATAAAACACATTACAGAAATGCTAGATGTCTCTGTTACAACCAGATTCTTCTTAATTTGCATGCACAAGACTACTCTGTTCTGTAGAAAGCATGGTTGTGGTACAGCTATAACAGGAGGAAAACTGCCAGGGCATTTTTTGACACATAAAGTATATGCACATAGCAAAATACTGTGCTGCTTCTCCCTGAAAACTTTGGCTGGAACATTTGAGTGCCTTTAAGGAGTTTACACTCTATTGGTACTGCAAGCAAACCATATAAGGAACTCTGCTTATATCTTGGGCTCTTTGGAAAAACAGTTTCGGTATATTAATCTCAGAATGCAGTGCTAGTTGAATCACATTTAACTCCAAGTGCAGCAAGAGGGGTAAAAGGTAATTACTTTTAAAATAATTAGACTGATTAATAAAACCTGCCAGATAAGTACTGTATCCATGTACCAGAGTCCTGCCTTCTCCAGTTCCATTCCAGCCAGTCACTTCACAAGTACCCATGCTCATCTAACTCTCTTTGCTATGCAGCTGACACATCTAGCCTGTTAAGCAGAGAAGTACTTTATTCCTTTGAATGAGAGTTGCTCCACCTGCTCATCTAGAGGAGTTTCCCCTCTGAAGCAAATCCATGATTTGTAGGGAGATAGATGGCACTTTGTAACTATTAATTTAATGAGCTTATTCCAACATCACCCAAGCAAGGTAAAATTTACATCACTTATCTTGTGAGAGCCCAAAGAACCTGACGTGATTAGGGCCTCAACTCAGCACAGGTGTCTTAACATAGGTCTGACTTCAAGAGATTTGAAGAGACTGCTTAAAACAAGAGATGTAATAAAGAAGCTGTAGATGAACTGTACTGCATACTCAAGGGTCTTTTATTCTTTGCTGCTGGCTATGGTGTAGGTTTTTATTAAAAAAAAACAAAACAAAAACAAACAAAAAAAACCAAAAACCCAACAAACAGTGAAATAGGCAGAAAATTTTCAGAGAAATGGATATATGCCATTAACTGGAAATGTTATCACAGCCTTTGTTTCGATGACAAAACTGTTTTGTCCCCAAGGGGCCTATCCTACTCCCTTTGTTCTCCAGTTCAAGAAGTAGAAATGCTGGTCATGCACTGGTATATTTTAACACCCAAACAAACCCATTGATAACCTATTTTTCAGCCCTGTAGGAAAAAGAACACAGGATCCTGGTATGATCTTTCTGCATAGTTTCAAATTTGGGACCATTTTCATGTTAAGCAACCACAACAACTAAGTTACAGGGCCAAGCTGTGCTTTGAAAAGGCCAAAATAAAGCTTGTTTCATAGCTTCAGCCTCTTTCTTTGCCTCTTTATTTTGGTCTAAACCCTTCTATTCATTGCAATCTGTACTACGATGCAGATGTCCAGTCTCTCTCTTTGCCCTGCCATGTGTCTGCTTTGCGCTTGTTTTCCCGACAAGCTATCTTAAGCATATACATCTTAATGTTTTCCTCTGCATGACCCCAGTGTTGTCTCAAATCTTTTTCTTGCTCTGTGATGCTGGCTATATGCAAAGCCTTTTCTTAAACCTTGCAGCGCTCTCAGCTTGGTGAGTTTTCTGAGTCTATCTGTAGGCTACCAAAAGAAGGTACATCCTCTGACTCCCTCCCTGCCTCTTCAATCCTCTCTCTTGACAACGAAACATATAAAGACTTCTTCCTCCTCAAAAAACATGATCTAGGAGATATACTATTAGTTGTATGAAGTGTTATAGGAATAAAAAGTGAAGGTACTCAGTAAGAGTCCAATGACCGCTGTCTCTGGGATGCTTCTAATTTAGGTACTCATGCTTTACAAAGATAAGAGAATCAATTGCCACTTGTTAGCAATTCCTCTCACGCCTTCTGAGGTGGCTGGACAGGACTGTGAGATGCCTGAGATCCTGTGGGCTGCTGCACTGAGCTGCACTCTGTTTTGTGCCCCGTCATATAACATTTCAGAGCTGTCTGCTGTCTCTCAGTATTACATTTATCATTATCTGCCTACTTAGAAATGAAGTCTTTCAGGGCCAGGGCTACTTGACTGAGGTTTTGTTCAACAACTAATGAAACAAGTCTTTGGTCTGCTTTGGGTTCTCTGGTAATAAACTTTTACATGGACTTGGAAAGAAATGTTAGTGGAAAGACTTAAGTGAGGTCACTTGATTAGAAGAAGCTCTGGGAAAACAATCCATAAACATGCATGTGGAAAAGTAGTGGTAGCCTCCATAAAATGTTTTCTGCCTTGGTAGGGCAAGAAGGAAATGGGAGAAACCACTTTTGGAGCAGTGGTTGTATTATCTCCTGCCCTGAGATAAGGCTTCTTAGACTTTGCTGTAAGCCTTTTCCTGGAGCTAGACCTAAAAACAAAATCTAATCAAGAGATTTGCATTGAGTTTGTAGCATTTACCCCAAGCAACAAGCATTGTACATGCCTGTGTTGCTGTCGGAGTGCATAAGGGCATGAATCAGTGCTACTCCAAGTACCTAATACCAAAAGAAAGGTATACTGTGCAGTACATGGGAAACTTCTCAAATTGCTCACAGGTCCTTTGGAAACAGCACTGTTAAATTTAACCTCTCAGGTAGTGTTGATTCTTTCCTTCCTCCCTGGTGTTTTTTGATTCCTCCCTTCCCTGCTTAACATCTCTCTGCCAGAATCTCTGTAATAACTATTGAGCCTGTGGTGATTTATAAACAAGAATGTAAGAGGGAGAGGAGAAAAAGAAAAATTATTTATCTTAACCTCTTCTCATCACATGTACAGACTAAGGATCTGTTTTGGGGCCAGGTTCAGGTGTCAGACATTCTTAGTAAATGTGAAATTTTAGTAAGTCAACATAAGTAAGCATGAGGCATTTGTAGGCTACTTTTGTTCTACAAAGTATGAAATTTTCCTAATTGACAGTTAACGTAAATTATCTGATAGTTTTCTCAGCAGAATGACATACATGAAGCTGTCAGGCGAGGAACCTTCCACTTTCCCCTCTGGTCATGTCACAGCATTTGAGTAATTTGGTGTGTCTTTCATAACAATTGTTTCTCTAGTTTGCTTTTCCTCATCTCTTACTGCCCCAGTAATGAAGGCAAGTTTTGTCCTCTTTGTGAAGAAAATAGTTGGGAACAGAACTAAACCAAGAAAAATTCTAAGTTTTTCCAAGGAAGGCAAAACCATGTAAAGCAAGAAATTTTTCTTACACAAGGAACAATTCTTCAAGAGCCAGGTACCTCCAGCTTCATAAATTTTTGGGTCAACAAAGCACTGACATGTGAAAAATCAAGTCCATACAGGATACAATAGTCAGAGACATGTAAATGCTTATGCAATTTCCATTCATCTGTCACAGAAAGCTAAAGAGAACTTTCGTTCTTTTCGGTTTGTATTCACTTACAGTCTGAGAGCTTGTTAAGGAAGGGACTAAATCTTTTTATGGAAAAAGAGATTACAATCCTGCCACTGGAATTTTTAGCTCAACTGTTATCCTGGAACAGAACTGCAACATACAAAGGCAAAATGTACAGCTCCATGAGGCAGCTGCTGCTTTGCATTATGGAGTGTGTCTGGGAATCATTAGTGTGCATGACAGAGAGCTTCAGGACCCAAGTCCTGCTTGCAAGTTCTTCCCCACCCCCTTTTATTATAAGGAATTCATTCTACATGGCTTCTTGTGTTACAGATCTAAGTTTATTTCCTCGTACTCTCTACACTCTGAACAGTCCCTCCCTGGTGGGGATTAGTCATTCTACCCAAACATGCAGTATTTCAGAGCTCAGCAAAGTTCCCCTAGAAAAGAAGGCAGTGATCAAGTGTTGTTGTGTAATAGTTGTGCCAGTCTGCTCCCAAAACATAAGCTGAAGCTACGGAGAATTGCCCCCAAGTCTTACTCATGGATATTGCTTCAAAGAGACTAATAGTTAGAAAACTATCACCTGCAGAATATCTGGAATATCTTGGGTGCCCTGTAATATCCCCATGGAATACAAAGACATAAGAGGAAAATCTCTTCCTTCCCCTTACTGTTGTGATGCTCTTCTGAGCAAGAAACTTTCAATGACAGAAAGCACCAGACTGATTTCTCTGACTCTGCAAACAATGCAGCGTGTTTCCTTTGCCTCTTCTCCCCTAAAAATGAACTGAGTTCAAGGATCTCAGTCAACATGACTTACCTCCCCATCACAGCCCCATCAACTCTACTTTCTTTTAGTCACCTTTTTTGCAATGCTTTGTTTCCAACAGCAAATGCTTTTGGAGCAGAGAACTATTAGCATCCTCTAGAATGCAAAAAAAAAATTGTCTGAACTTCAGCAGAAAATCAATCACTCTTCTCTACAGTGTTTCTACCATTATTCTGAAAGAGTTTCAGTTTACTGATGTTCTACAATTGCAATGAGTAGCTTGAGTAATGTAGAGCAAATACAAAACTCTGTCTCTCCCTTCCAGTTGCAATGCTATATTATGTAGGATGTCACAGGTACAGCATAACAAATTCTTGTGAGGAAAGAATCTGCAAACTTTAAGAATTAGGAGTACTTAAAAAAATGTAGTATCTGGAAAAACAATTTTTCCATATCTGTGCTTATTAGGGATAGTGTCAGACTTGGGGATAAAAAACTAGGCTTCAATAACTTAGCATATAGCATGACTGCTTTGTAAGACAAGGCAGTAAACATCTGGAAGGAGCTACAAAAGCAAGTGGATGTCTGATATCTTCTGATTTCTTCAATAGGAAAAGGAGTTGAGAGCATATTTAGTGACAAACTAACCCTGCCCCTTCCCTACTGCTTGTTGCAACACATACCAAAGCCATCCTCACAGAAGTCCTTGGGACTCTTGAGTAGCAAGAAAATATCCTCAGCTCGCCTGAAGCAAGGTCCCTTGAGCAGCATGAGGCAGATCATTGCTAGCCCACAACTCCCTCTGTGGAGAATGGGAAAGAAGGATACCTTCCCAGGTCCAGACCTTGGTTTACTGAGCTGTCATTTCACAGGTTATCTTATGGTGTAACTCTGTCTCCTTGCTTAACGAGCTGCATCTTAAAACCACAGATTAAGGTCTTACTCTCAGTAATAGAACATGAAGCACTAGCAGTTGTTGCTTCTCTTTGGGCAGAAAAAGCAACCTTCTCAGTTTGTGTTCTCTGTGCCACAGGTTAGTAAAGCCATAGTGCTTACGCAGTAAGTCTGCAGACGGCAGACAAAACTAAACAGGTGACTGTCAGGTGAAGTTGCTTTACTGCCTTCTGCTGCAGCCGATCAGGCTGGAAACTGCACCAAAGGAGAAAATCCTGATTTCTTAATACTTTCCTCCCAGTTTTCTCTAACACAAGGGCAGGGAAGAAGGAGAGCCAAGATATTCATGTCTATTTGTCTGTTACTGACTTATTTATGTATTTACATTGTGGCTTTATTTCAGTTTACCAAATATCACTTGGTGGCTCCAATTTATCAGACCAATCTTAGCTGCAATGGAAACTGGCAAAGGTCTTATTTAATTTTGCTAACATCCCTCATTTCTAATTTATACACCCAGCTCTATGACAAATTGAATTTGTATAACACAGTAGACAAAAGGACTTCTAATTCTAGTTTCCTGTAATGGAATAACATTATTGGAAACACACATTAAGTGGAACAGACAGACCTGGGGAAAGGGCTCAGCTTCCCAGCTGTAATTCACATAGGGTCCAACTGGGTTATTTTGCAATAAAGCTAATAGGAATTTGTGCATGGTATAATTGTTCCTGATGATATTAGCTATTTCCCAAGCTTTATGCAACCTTCTGGAAGAAAATGGGGAAAAAAAACCCCCCATGCATACAGTGACAAACTAACAAGCGATTCACTATGGTTCTGAGCAGAAAGGTGGCGACAGGGACTAGTTGGTCTTTACTGAGCACCAGCTACTATGACTGTCTCTGTCAGCTGGGCTGTTTGTCATCATGGCTGGATATTTAACACAGCAGCACTCTACTGAAGACCTGGCGTTAGCCATTGGCACAAAAACATTGAGCAAATATACAGTTATCTTGGCATTATTTGCTGGAGTTGGAGCCCAGCTTGGGTTGCCGCAAGAGGAGGCAATCACAGGTTTATCTTTCCCACTGAAAGATAAGCATATGATCACTTCCCCAGGAAAGGGCCATTAAAGGAAATCCCAGGTGGGTCTGTCTTTTCCCTAAATGAAAAATTGTTATGAAACTAAAATAGATGCCTCTGACTCTGTAAAGAATCAGCTCCTTATTAGCACAGCTGAAGTGTAGGTAGAACCAGTGGCAAAGATCAAAGCCTGCCATGAACTTGTCTTCAGGGTCTCAACAGCTGTCAGTCTCCAAAATGTGCCCATATACCTCTTGACACCAGTCTCCCTCTGACTGGCCTCAGGCCTAGGCTCCCAAACTCATGCACTGAATAAAAGTACTGCTGTGAGAAGCATACTTGCTTCAGGCTCTGACAGGTTCCTCAGGAGCATGATTTGGGTCCAGATGGGCTGAGGAAATTCAAGGTATGTCTGTAGTTGATGGACATGAAATGTAACTGGGCCTGAGTGTCTCTTTGCAAAACCGCACAATGCTACCTGAATGCACCCTTATGGCTTCCAGCCACCAAGCACTCTGTTCTTTCTCCGTCTGTGCTCCCTCCATGCAGCAATTGTGTCTCCCCTGACAGCAATTCATGCTGCTGTTCCATTTATCTTTCCTCACCAGCATGTTTTCATGCTCCTCCTATGCTCAGCCTTTTTATAATCCCTCTGTTTATTATTGTTCTCTCATGCAGGAACAGTCTGATGGTGGCTCAGTGCTCAGTTTCCTGAGAATGAATGGGAGTAGCTTTACTGGCTCCCTGATTTAGCACCTGGAAACAGGGTCTGGCTGAAAGCCCATGTCAGCAACTACCCAGCCCAGAGCAGCCCCTGCTGATGTCATTGATTAAGTTGGCAACTGTGACCCTAGGATGCATTTTTTAGCTTGTCTTCCTCTCATTTCTGTCAAAAACCTGAGCTGCTCCCACCCTCTAAATGTAGATTATACAGAAAAGAGAGACAAACACTTGTCAATTCTTTGCATCCAAATACAGAATCCAGGGAGACACACTCTAAAATTAGAGTGCATCATAGACAGCACCATCTGAGTAAACTCATTTAATGTACCTCCAGCAGTGGCCCCTAGGGAGGCTGCAAATATACCTGGAAGCAACTGATAATAAGTAACATATGAAAGCAGAAACAAAAAGTAAGTGAAAGATTCTTTTCTATTTATGCCCAGTAGCGGCTTTCTCCTGAGGCAGTGACATTTGCAGGTTTTTTAGTGGTTAAGGACAGTGCACAGCTTATGCTCTTGAAGTGATACTTAAAGAATTAAAAATGTATGTGTTGCATGCAAATAGAAAGGATATAATTTTGATGGCACAGTTCTGTATCAGATCAGGAGGGCATCACAAATTATACTACCCCTGAATTTCATCTCTTCTGGGTTTTTTTTTCTCCATTTGAGGCATTAATTTCAAAGCAAAAGGAAAAAAAAAAATATCCCAACAACAGACAAGAAATATTTCCAGCCATCCCAAATATCTGAAAAATAAGATTTTCCTTCTGGAATTTACAGATGAAAATGATGTATTTGAGTTTTCTTTCCAGACAGTTAAGACAAGAAAACTTTGTTTTGACCCAGCACGGCATCCCTGTCTACCTGGGTTTGTCTCTTTCTCTAAGCTAGACAACAATGTCACTGTGGAGGGTGATACAACAAGTGAACTCCTTGGAATAGCATTCAGCTGTCTGAAAATCCAGAAGCATTCCGGGGGGAGCAAGGGAATGCTTTTGTGATTGAAGGCACTAATCTGGTGCTCAGGAGCCCAGTGTACAAACCCCTACCTATCAATCAGATATTCCATGCAAATTTGTCAAAATCTTTCTGATCATCAGTTTAAAAGTACAGCAAACAAATTCTCCCATTTCCTACCTTCTCATATAGTTTTCTGCTTAAATTAAGATGCTTTGCATTAGCCTATATTGATGTGTTTAGACACCAGTTATTACACCAGTGACCCACTCCAAGTTGAGGCTTTAAATCACCACTGTAATATTAACAAATCCCATAGTCTAGCCAACGTATCAAGACAAAGCTATGACAGGGAAGTCACAGGGGAAAGAAGAGTGAGCCAAGGAGATAAGAAAAAGGAACCAGATCCATTGATGCTGTTAGGGAGTCTTGAATTTGGTCCAGAGGCAACGGAAGAGAAAAAAGTTCTTCTTGGAGAAGTCTCCTTTATTAAACCAGCTTGTCTTCTGCCTGCTTTAAAACAGATAAATAGGTCCTATTTAACAGAAAACAATATTGACAAGGAAGTTGCTCGCACACTTAAGTCAGGTAGGAGCCAAGACATCACTGTCTTTTGGGGAGCGGTGGTGTTTTTTTTTCTTTTTCAAGCTACAAGCTGAAGGCAGTTGCAACCAACTTCAAAACAATCAACTAAAAGTATAAAAGAGTTTGTTCAGAAAAGCTGCTTTGTTTAGTAGAACACACACAACCTGGGCAAGGGCTGGAGCACAAGAGGAAGTTTAGTACAGCGGGAAAAGAGGGAAACAAAAGTAAATGGGACCGCAGGAGGTGGCTGTCTGTCTTCTCTGAAAAGTCTGACTGGCTGAGGAAAGTAACAACTGAATGATTGCTCCAGGGGAAGTTAGCCTGTAATGCTCTAGCCAGAAAAATGGTTTGGTGGTCAGGCTTCTTTCCCCCTTCCTTTGGCTGCTGTTAGCATAGAAATCCTTATAAAACCTCTCTATGTGAACGGTAGCAGGTGGGAAGCAATAGAACATATTGACTTAAACTGTATACCAGAAGCTCAAGCAATGGCTTGCTGACTTCTGCAGAAGTAGTTGAGAAGCAACAAACACAGACAGAAAAATCTCAGTCCAATCACTTGTGCTGCGGCAATCAAGACAGAAATAAAGGCTGGACAATTCTCAAGAAGGCTCTTTTGCACAGCAGAGTTAGCCAGTGCTTGTGTTTTCAGCACCTTAAGCACAGCATTGCTGGATACAGTCTGTGACACACTAATTCAGGACCTCCCTGTCTAAGAGACTGAGAGTCACCTTTCACCACCTGCATTCCTGTGCAGAGGTCATGGCAGAAAAATCCCGGAGGCAAAGAATCTGGCTTTTGGGATGCGAGTACTGCACATGAGAAACCTGCCCGCTCTGAGAGAGTGTACCCGCACCTGAGAAATGTTAAGGTTAAATGCGCTTCTGACCAACAGAAAGTTCATCAGAAATACTGGACTCCATTGCTTCACAATGCAAAATTAGAAAATTCCATGAACATATAGAAAATTTCTGCCTTAAACTTTCAAAGCAAAGTAATACTCCAGTGCTTGTAATCTTCCAGCTCTATTGGTGTCTTTCTGTGTAGCACTGCCAAGTATGTGTGGATGTTGAGTCATTAATATTGACTACTGTATTACCTGATCATAGTAATTCCAAAGCTAGCTTGTTTTATGTGCCTCACAGAATCTACAGCAGCAATGTAACTCAATAGATATTATTCCTTCAAGGATATTCCTAAAACAAGGTTCAAAAGTAGAATGTTTGCTACTAAATTACTTGTATCTGCCTGCTATCTCCTAAATGGGAGGCCTTGGTTAAACTTTAAACCAAATTGAAACTTTTGGCTTGATAAGTGTGCATCAGCAGGAGTCTCTTCTTCCTCTGCAAAGTGACAAACACTACAATCAGTGACTTTGGAAGAGTGAATAGTGTACTGCCCTTCATCTGTAAATGCACGAAGTATTTGTAATGCCCCTATACTTCCAAGGAAATTCTCTAGATGTTGGATATCCTAAGTTTTACGTTTACGATGTGAACAAAATGAGAAGGAAGAAAGGGATATTTGAGAAGACAGTAATTCGCTACATTAAAATTTCTAGGCAGATAGGAAGAAAGAAAGAAAAAAACACTTGAGACTTGAATGCACTTCACTAGTTTACTGTAGCTTTAAAAAAATACAAAGATGTTTTCAGCAGCAGCTAGTGCAAGAAGGATAGACTGAGTTTGCCAGCCAATCTGTTAGACAGCTACAGGCATCTCTCACCTGACTCAGAATTTTCTTGGTTCAAGAGATCTGATTAGTTACACCTGCAATGCCAGTTTCTTCCTTCAGCTACAAGCAGAGAGTATGGATTCATTAAACCCTGGGCTGTTATAAACTGATGGCAAATTTTCCCAACAATTTATCCAGGCTTATATCTAATCTCGGACAGAAACTTGACTGTCTTCATTCAAGTCCAATGCTTCAACTTGTTTCCTGTGTGGTGTACAGAGCAAGAGTGATGCAGTATTTTAGTGCAAGAGATGATGCCAGTAAATACCCTCGTTGTCTCAAACGAGTCAGGAGGTTTACAGGACTTACAAGAAAAGCAGAAAGCCTGGCAGCCTGGAAACAGCTTTTGTCTCAGAACACAGATACTCTCTATTGCATTATTTTCTGCTTCTCACCATTTCATAATTACCTGTTCGCGCTAACGGAAACATCAAAGGTATCCAAATGACACAGCTAGGCATTTCTCCCACACCTATATGAGGCCAGGGAGCTGTTATCAGCAAGTGAGCTCTGCAGGCAGAGAGAACCTGTGGGTAAGAAAGAGGAAAATAGGGTCTTTTACACGGAATCCCTATTCTAAATCCCAGAGATTAAAAGCAGACATTTCACGACTTTGAATTTGAGAACTGTTTTTTCTGCAATTGCTTTAGAGCCAGGTGGGCTTTGAGTGGGTACAAATATATCTTTAAGACTTAAGATATTTACCACAAATTCTATTTTATGCTTTTCATGTGCCATTAAGTTTCCATTACATGGGTAAATGAATTATACACAAAATTTCATAGTTTCGGTAGGAAAATGGTCTATAGGCCTGACTTCTTGTTAATGTGTTGTCAACACACAAAAGGAGATATTTAATGGCAGTGTTGGCAGATTAACAAATTGCCTTGTCTAATATTACATGGGATTTCACAAAACTGTCAGGGAAATGCTAAAACCGTTACCTTTAACAGAAGCTGAAAATGAGCTGGCCTTTGGATTACAGGGCATATTAATCCAAGAATTGTAGGGCAAATGATTTTGGTGGGGTTTTTTTTGTGGGTGGTGGCTGTGTTTGTTTTTTTTTCAGGCCAGGTGACAAACAGTTTCCTTACAGTGGCAGGAAAGTGTATGGATGGCAGCAGCTGAGGCTATGCCTGTCAGGGGCCTGGTTCCACTTCCACAAGGTTTCTCGTTACCTCTGTGGGAACACCACTATCTGCAACTGTTACCTTCAGTTTTCTTTAGGGCATTTGAGAGGCAAATCAGGTCTTTTCTTGGTTCCCTTCAGTGTGATTACTATCAGTAAAGTTCTAGTATTTTCTCTTAACAGCCACTCAAATACGGGGAAATATCTTTCCCCTGTTTTCTGGGTGCATGCGTGCTGGGAAAATGTGTTTACCCGTGCTTGTGCCAGTTTTGCTTATCTCCTGCTTCTGAAAGATTTGAGGAGATCCTGCCTTTGTTTATCAAGTTGTGGACCTTTCTTACAAATAGATGTTTCTATGCTATTAGGAAGCCAGTCTCTGCCTAGGGTCTGTCTGCCAGTGAACAGAGGCTGGATAGGTGCCCTTGGACATACTCTGGAGAACCCTTGTGTACCAGCTTTCACCTCGGTTGCAGTAATTGAAATGAAGAGGGTAGGGAGTGTGAGTGGCCAAACACAGAAGTTCATAGAGATGTCCAAAGATTTTGCTATAGGGGCAGAGGATTGGCTGAGTTCAGAAAACTGCATTTTCTACTAAACTTGAGTGAGGTTAAGCAACTTTTTATTTTGTTTTATTTTCAATACATTTTTCAACAACTGCAAAACCAAAATAAATTTCAGGTTCCTCATTTTCCTTTAATTACCTTTACTTTGAGGGTAGCTGCACACAGAGATTGTATTACAGCATCTTCTGCAATTTGTATTTCTTCCAGTGGATCATTTTCCCACTGTATTATGTTTTTATTAAACAGTAATTCCTATGAAATTTATTGCTTGGAGCAATGGTTTTTTAGTTATTTGCTGGAGAGCAAATGTAGGAAGAGTTCCATTTTTATCATCTATTGACAAGACTGGATTTTTAGGCTGATTTTGCAGGAAGGGTATTTCCTAAAGACTATAGCTGCTGGTCTGGATTAACAGCACGACTATGGGGGAGGGTTGTGTGTGTGGGTTGGTTTTATTACTGAGGAAAAGAAGAGCAACTGTGGGGAAGCTGAACAACTGCTTTGGAATGTTGTTGATTGCTTTTGGCAATTGCTTTCAGTTAATCTAACTACCTAGTGCAAAACACAGAGGCATTTATATTTTAACAAGGCAACACTGTAACGCCTAAACGGTAAAGTTCAGTGCATACCCTGACTATAAAAGTAAACATCCAGGGCACATCGTCCTGCAAAGGTCAAAGCACTCTTTTGCTGATGTGTATTTTATGCATCTGCATACTTTCAGTGATGTGAGGGTAAACCTGTTCTCTCCTGAGGTTCTGTTCATACACGTAACAGATGACACGTAACACGTAAAAGAGCTGGAAAGTGAGAAAGCTGGAAGAATTTGCTGAAGATGTCCACAGAATGGCCAAGTCCCAGTCTACCGCCTTTATGAATCCTTCAAAAGTAAGAGCCAGGTGGCATCCTTAATATGTTTTCTGCAACTCATATCAAAGTCATCTGCTTTGCAGCTGAGGTTGAGATGAAGCCTTCAGAGATGATACTGGGCTGTCACTCAAGGACAAATTACCAACCCACTGTCATGCATAAACACATGCATGAAAACATTAAGTCTTCTCCCTGGGGTCCCCATACAACTAGGGTCTGCCTGACAGGTTTACAGAAAGGCCTTTATTTTACTTTAAATAGAGTTAAAAGAATTCTAAAAATATCCTTGGAGCATAATCCACTATTTGTTAAAATCTTTCTGCAGGCTGGATTCCAGCTCTTCTTTCTTTTTATGCTGTCTGTTTGTGTAAAGCGGAAACTGGACCATAAAACGGATAAGCAAGAGAATCGGTTTGGATTAAAACTTTAGTCTTAATCTCTAAACTCATAGTTTTTAAAAATGTTTGGATTTTATTACTCCACTGCCTCAGCCTGCTGACTTTGGTATGTGCAAGAATGGTAATGACTGATACGATAGCCCCTTAATTTTCCTACCCTGCACCCCTTGACTGACATCCTGCTTCACTACTGAATCATTTAACATTGCGCACAAGGTTAAAGCTCTCCTTCATCCACGCCTGAACTTCCATCTGCTACTGGAAGATGCTGAAGCTTCCCATCATCTAGCCTAGCCCTGAATGTCAAAAATTGCAGCAGCATAAGCTGTCAGATGTTAAATGCTCAACTTTAACAGTATCGCCCACATAGAAAGGGGGGCAAAGGAAGGAAGGTGGGAGTACAGTGCAATTTACTGAAAACTCACAAAGAGACAGAGACGCAATCATGCTTTGGTGAATCCAATTCTTACAGCCAAGCACAAGTGATTTAAAACCGCTTGTCTGCCCCCCAAATTCGTGTTGCTCCTAATAAATGGGCTGACATCAGCCCTTAATCAAATGTCTCTACAATGCAGTCTGTTCTTGTAGTTGTTATAGAGAAGATAAGGTTCTAACCAAGTTATGCTTGAAAGCTACATAATGTAATTACTGATGTAACATTGCTTGTTGAAGTAAGAGAGAGAGATGATCTTTCCTCCTGTCTTTCCTCTGGAGTTTGCAAAAAGCGATCACCTTGCATCAGACACACAGGCTTTCAAACACCGAAGCAAAATAGGTTTGGGTTGCAATTAGCACGTGTTCACTGCTCACAAGCTCCCTCTCTCTAAGCTGGCTCCTCCTGGTCCATGATTCCACCTCTGTCACATGTACTCAGGCTTGTTTTAGCAGATCTGATAGCTGCAGATTATAGCAGTCCAGTTAACACATGATAAAAATTAGAAACCGGCTGAACCATTCTTACAGTCTTTCTGTCATTCTCATTCAAAAATTTTGCCCCTGAAGTTACACAGTCAGCTCTCAGAGGAAATCCAGCATAGAGACAGCAGCCAAATTGCACTACAAGAGTGAGGCTGTTGAAGCATAATTTATGTGCAGAAACCAACGTAAGAGTTTGTTATAGCCTGAGCGAATGTGAAGCAGCTGATAGCTGTTTGCCAGGCAGTCTCTGAACTGCAGTTCTGCTCAGTCCTTGATAATGTAGTTCATCCCTGGCAAGAGTATAATCTATGGCTGACCTGGTGCCTGCAAGCTCCACGTCCCTTTCCTTGTATCAGTCACTGTTGACTGAATGTGAGTTACTGGTGTCGTCAGAACCTATATATGGTAAATTGCAAGGAGTCAATGACACAGTGCTTGTACCTGCAGCAAAAGACAGTTATAGCCAAATTCAAATGTCAAGTCAAATGCTAAATTCAGAAAAAAAAAATCTACCAGGAACATTAGGTATGATGGCTAATTTAAAGCAGAATTGGATTATTATCTGTATTATTCTCTCTCTGGATGACACTTGGAAGAAGATGACATTTCTCCTTTCCTTAGGGTTGAGCTTTGCTCTTAAGATAGGTAGAGGGCTTGATACATATGCCATTCACAGGCTATTACGTGCCGTCCAAAAGCTTGACCAGTCCAAGCTTAGTCATAAAGCTTGCCTTAAGGAGGTGCTCGCAAAGATTTGGAGGTTCAGGAGTTTTAAAAGCTTATAAGGACTTTTATGGTCACACCATTCGAACTCCAGTATAATAGAGGCCATTTAATTTCGCTCATTGGTCCCTAAATTTAGTCAAGCAGCTTTTTACTGATGCAGTCTTGATATCATTTGGAAACACATCTGCCCCTGATGTGAAGACTTCAGGAGATGGAGAATGCAGCATATCCCTTGATAATAGCTACCACTGCTTAATTACTCTTATACTTGAAAATTCTTGTGCCTGTGTCTATTAAACTAAAAACTTCCTCATATCTGAAATCTTCCTCCACTCAGGTACTTACAGGCTATGGTTGAACCACCTTTTCCCTTTCCTATTGGTGTTTGCACTCTGTTAAGCCCAGATGAGGAGGACTATTTTCATGCCGTGATTCAGCCTTGGCAGTTTCCCTGGGCCAAACCCTATTTTCTATGCCTTTTTTGGAAACAAAGCATGGACACCAGGGCAGGAATAGGTTTCCAGAAATGACTAACCAGAAAGGTCTGTACAATCTGCTTCTCAGCGTTTTCTTTTCCTGGAGAACCTGTTTTAGCCAGGGAAGTGCTGAAACATCTCAGCCAGAGAAGTTTTACCTAGTCCTTTAGAGAGTCTCTAAATGCTTTGGGGAATTAAAAAAAAAAATGCTCCTGGCAAATTCAGGGAAGTTCTGCTGAGCATCAAGAAACAAAAGAGAAGCACTGGCTAATGCCTTGTAGCTCATTTTCCATCTGTCACAAAGGAGGAGGGCAAAGGGTTAGTGGGAACTGCTTGTAATTGCAGGTTTCAAAGGGTGTGATTACAATTTGTCTCTATTGTGAAAGCTTAAGTTTGGAAATAATTGCTTTGTTTGACTTCAGCTCTGTTCCTTTTGCACTGCATTTGAAAACGCTCAGGAATATCTTTGGAGCTGCATAGTCATCAGTAACTGGCAGAATGGCCCCAGTAACATAGGACTAGCACTCCTGAGCTCAGACTATTTTCCCTGAGTCAAATACAATGAAAAGTTTTACTGATAGCATTGAAACCTGAAGTATGTAGACATCAGACAGCTCATCAACAACAACACAGGGTAGCTAAGCTAAAGACATAAATGTAATACTTCATCAAGGCTGTTAATTTTGTCTGCTGTGCTGCTCTTTCACATTTGCCTGCTTCTAGGAAGGTGGAGATTTTAGCTATAACAGTTACTGATGGTTTCTGCAAGCATTGATTTGTTCTGATGAGTAGAAGAAACTTGCCATGTATCTTTTTGAGATATGCCTGAGGTATTTCCTCCAAAGGAAACAAGTGAAACTTCTGAAACCTTATTCTGGCTTAAAAAAATACTCAGGTTATTCTTGCGCTAAACCTCAATTTGCATTCCCTTTCTACTAGTACAATAAAGTCAACACATAATATACTGATTAATTTTGTTACTCTGGCTGCTGACTGAATATTCACCTGTGAATTTGACTTCCTCCCTTCACATTTTACCATTCTACTATGTTTAACAAAGCAGTTCACTCCAAATGAGTCATTCCTGTTCATAGGCCCAGCAGAAGGCCTGCATAGTACAGGCATACAGTCCATAAATACCCACTATAACTAAAACTTAACTTAAACCTTCAACTTTGCTTGTTGGAAAAATAAATGTTCATAGGCCCAGCAGAAGGCCTGCATAGTACAGGCATACAGTCCATAAATACCCACTATAACTAATTTAACTTAAACCTTCAACTTATATTTGCTTGTTGCAAAAATAAAAATAGATAAATCACTGCCCTTCAGTTTTAAAAGACCCAATGCAAACTATTCTGCTCCAGATGATCCAGTACCCCAGCATGAGATACAGCCAATTTCTGCTCTCACAGAGGTTTCCCGCAGATTTGTGTTGTGCCTGCACCTACTTCATATGATCCTCTAGAAGCCTGGAGTCTGTTTAAAATCTCAGTCTAAGCCACCATTAGCATTTACAGTTCTGCTAATAGCCTTTATTCCCTTCCTCTGTTTTTCATCATGCACCTGGGAACCCAGATTTTATTGTTACATGTCTACTGCACGCCAGTGTCTCCTGGCTCCTCAGTGCTTTGGCCCTTTACCCATCTGGCTGCCTTCAGTTCTATGGAAGAGATATTGCTTAGGGGCATAGCAGCCAGGTGCAAATGACTGCAGCTCTAGCAGCTGGCTCAGTGGATTTATCTGCTTTCTTAGCTGTTGGGCTTATTCCCTTCACCAAGGTCTCTTCTGATGCCGAGGCTACAGCACTCGCTTTTACAAATTTAAATCCCATTGTCCAGCTGAGTGTCCAAGAGCAACAAAAGCCAGCAGCATCAAAACTGTGATTAAACACCTTTCTGTAGAACAAACTCTGGTTGCATAGTAAAGGTGCAAGAGGAATGTTTAAGGTGGAGACTGAACCCCAGCACCAGTTTGCTGCTGCTGACAGGCTTTACAGCAGGAGGACCGGCCAACAAACAGCAGTCAGGAAGCTGGGCTGTGACCGGCGTGACAGGCTGTGCAGCAAAAGGTTTGCTGTAGTGTTAACCACTCTGCAGTACAGTACGCCGCGCACTTCAAAGCACTCCTGCAAATATTAACGAAGGCTCAAGACACCTCTCGTATCTCTGTTTGGCAGGTGAGTAGGATAGAATGAGACCTTTAAGGGACTCCCTCAGGACTGTACTGAGGCTCTGCAGCATGATGAAGAGTGAAACACTTGCAGTTGTT
The DNA here is from genome assembly GCF_000690535.1 of Cariama cristata. NCBI lineage: Eukaryota > Metazoa > Chordata > Aves > Cariamiformes > Cariamidae > Cariama > Cariama cristata. Next base: position 79,726 of record NW_009622441.1, on the reverse strand, counting down.
CTGTCAGTCTGAAACTGTACTGCCCTCCTGGAGCAGGGAACAGAACTAAGGAGTCTAGGTTTTCAGCCTCGAGCTTTTCAGGGCTGACTAGGCACCCTCGCTTATAACCAAGGGTAATTTTAGTTAGCCAAAGTTGTAATTTATTACTTCTCACCTGGAGCATTTTACTTCTCAGGCTGGGGACACTTAGGAAGATCGTTACATGCACAGTGTTTGTGTCATTCTCTGAAGGCAGACTGGAATTATGTCCCTGCTTTCTTCCACTCCTATCATCCATGCCAGAGAATCTTTAATACTTGCTCTTTTTTGAGGCCAGCGTTTTTCTCCCTTCTGTTTTTGTGTTCAGAGGGAAAATAAATGCTGCTTTAGGATCTGTGCAAAGCAACCATGTGCATTTTCAGCACCTAGGAATCCCTGATCCCCCAGAGAGCTGCCTAATTAAACATGAACTCGCTTACTCACCCAAGCTCCATGGCTCAGCTACTGCCACCCTGCTGTACTGCCCCCAGGCAGGTCTGCTGCGTCGCAGAGCTCATAGTTAGAGATGAAGAGAAGAAGCTTTGTTGCCTTTGATGTTCATGCATCATAGCTGCCACTCTTAGACCACTTAATAATTATTTTTTTCCTTTTTGTGGATTAGGACTATTAGGGCAATGCAGTTTCTTTACATCATTCCTGTGAATGGTCTGATTGCATTTGGGCGAATATGTATGGAAGTGTCTCTATTTAAAGCATAGATGGTGAAGACAACCAGAATTAAGTTGCTAGATCAGGGAACGTACTTCTAATAGAGCATGTAGCCAGATGCTCATGCTGCAAAGTCAACATCATAGTCAGGAGGTCAAGCTACTACAGACTGTAGCTAACCCATTTTTCCTGTCTACTCAGCGTCCATCTGCTGTCATTTAACACATTTTGGGTGTTGCCTCTTCTCTGAGCTGCCACCACTCTGATGTAATGAAGTAATTTATGAAAAATGAAGTTCTTGCTGTTTAAAACTTTAACAAAAACACATCCAGCCATCCATCTCCCATAGTCTTCCATTCCTTACCACAGCCAGGCATTTAGAAAGCTTCTCCAAGCTTGGCAAGCTGAGTTTGTTCAGGAGATAATATTGTACTGCCCTTCTTATTTGTCCCAGAAGCAATCCTTTAAGATTAGGGAGGAAAAAGAAAATACAGATTGTAATCTGTTTCACATAGGTGCTGTGATCGGTTTTAGAGAGTTGCCTACAAGACACAGAGCTGAAGCTGGAGAGGAAGGTGAGCAGACAGAGAACACACACATACACATAATTCTCTTGTCAACATATCAGGATATTCTGGGAATATCCCAAACCCTCATTTTGCACCAACAGAGGCAAGTAATGTGCCTCATGGGCAGGCTGCCAGTACCCAAGGTAATCCTGAAAGGGTCTGGATTGCTGTGGCTCTGTGGGATTAAGCATAAATAGCTACCCATTTCAGCTTGCTCTCCACCTCACAAAGCCACAGTGCTCTGGGGCAGTGGCAGTGCCAGCCAGTGGTACCACAGGCATGGGAAGTGACCCTGCTTGTCGTGCAGCGTCTCGTCGCTGGTAACATCTGTCTCGGTCACAAGGAGGAGCACTTGGCCTCACTTTAGCTAATGGAGATGCTGCAGTACCCAGGGAAGTGCATTAGCCGGTCACTTCCTTTCCAAGGTCTTGTTTTTGGTTTATTCACTGCTGACAAGAAGCTTATTTCAGAGCGCGGTGGGCTGGCCAGTTCACTTTCATGAACCAGTACCTAAAATAAATGTTGCAGCTGTTTACCTAAGAATAGCTACGTTGCTGTAAAGTATCTTGGAGCATACTCTGGAAGAAGAGTGCAGACATCTTCAGGAAGCTCCAGTGAGCCAAAGAGAGCCTGGGAATACATCAAGAGAAACAACATACAGAAGACATGAATGAAAACAAGGGAGCCCATGAGGGTGGAACATTGGAGTGTGGCCAGCAATGTTGATGGGTAGTTAGATCTATCCAAGAGGGAAACAACCTTTGTCCCCACCACATACAAACTTATATTTATTTTTGTTAGTCAAAATCTGCATTGTTTAGATTTGATCATAGGGCGTTTTCATTGAACAGGCCAAATTTGTAAAAAGAAAAAAGATGACAATTTAAAATGTTAATTTTCATCTCAATGTTCCACACAAACTGACTTACATTTAGTGACCACTCCTGAAGGTTTGCTGGAACCAATTCTGCCTGCCCAAAGTTACAGTAATATCTGGACTGAAAGGCTAGAGAGAAGGAAAAAAAACAAACAGAGAAACAACACTCTGTGCTTCTTACCTACACTTTGAATTTTGGCCATGAACATATCTGTTTTACTTACATGTGGTGTTGTTGCTGTCAACGTATTGGATTTTTCTGTAAAGCTCTCATGAAAGTATTTAGACACTGAAGAGCTCAGAAGTGTTTTCTTTCCGCTTTCCTGTCTCCCCCTGCACTGTTTTCTCTCTTCCAATGTGTGTCCCATCAAGGTACTGTTTTGATTAACTGGAGAAAAGTCCTGCAAACATTATAATACTGTAGCTCACTCATGTTCTATCTTTATGTTATATAAAGCTTATAGCAAGGCACTCTTGGGACCTTACATGAATAAGCAGTAAAAAGAGTTGTTCTCTCTTTTTGCTGTCTTTCATTCTTGCCCATGGTTTGCTACTTTTCTCTTCTTCTCAGTTTTTTCCTTTCAAATCTAATATACTTGTTCAAATGGGCTTGTCCGAACTGAGTTATAAAATCTTCAATTGCTTTAGGGTTCACAAGTGTTTGTAGGCTATGAGCTCTGCTATATTTTCTGCTCCATTTGCTGCAAAACCATGGTCCACTCTGTTAGGACTTATCTGTGTAGAGCAATCTCTCAAAATATTAAATTAATCCAATATTTATTTCCATGCCTCTATTGTTCTGCCCTCTTAAACCTTAGATAGCAAGATGTCTAACAAGAAATATATACTTTCTGCACTCTATTACAGCTATTTGGAAAAAAGATAGTAATGAAACACTGCAGCCATACGTATCATAAGCCACGGGATCATATCCGAAACACGCAAAGATGCATTCCAAACGGAATGCTCTATTGATCCTAAGGTTTTTTAATTCCTTTCAAGAAATGTCTCCTGCTTTCTTCCTATTATTATAGCTGTACCTTTCTTATTACAGATCTTAACCCTATTGTAGGGCCCTTTCTGCCAACCATTCCAGTCCCTTGTATTCCAAAGGAGTCACTTCCTGTATGTGACTGCCTTAGAAAAAACACAGGGAAATCCTTTCAAACCACCTGCAGCCTTCTTTGCAATGCCTGAAGTACACAGTCCTGCTCCAGCTCCAGGAAAGTTTATGGCTAACAATGCTGAAGGTTTCCAGTGCTGCATCTCACCATTACGTTGTGAGGTCTGCTCAGTGGCTTTGGAGGACTCAGCCTGAGATCCTTGGGGGAAGTGATTTTTTTTCCCTTTTTTGTATTCTTCACTCACTGCACAGCTATATGTGCACACTAGTGACAGATTCAGCAGACATAAAGAATGGAAAAGCCATTAAAAACTTCCTCTGCTAAAGGCAAAACCTGCCATCACAGCAGGTCCACCAGGTAGGTGTCACGGTCTATGTACCTAGGAGAAATATGCACTGCTTTTGCCTACATTCCTCTTATCTGGTGGTCAGGTAGAACATTTTAATCTATAAGACTGATTAATCCATCACAAAACTCACTGAAAATATGCTAATGAGAGAAAATCCAAGGAGCAAGTAAAGAGCATGATGGCATTGAGACAGGTACAAAACCAGTAGCTGTCTTTTGACATACTAATCAAATTATGAGGCATGAGTTTCTGTTTGAACTAAGCAAAATAAATACCCTTAACCCAGAAACTCTTAGAGGAAAAAATGCCAAGAGACTCATAAAACCATCACTGCAATATTTGAATTGATAATTTTAACTGGCACTTTACAGTGTGGCATTTCATTCATGTGCTCAAGGCAAAAAATCTATCCTCAAGTCAAAAAACATTAAAGTAAAAAATGGATTTCAATAAAACAGGATATAAAACCAAGAAATAACTGTAAATGGAATTGAAAGTAAACTGCATAAACCTCCAGAATGAGCCTTTCCTTTCTGTTCCAGAAACTTTACCTCTTGCAGCTGCAGTATGATCAGTATTCATACATACTTAGTCCTAAGAATTTACTGCTTATGGTAATATTCAGTGGTCCTTCAATCACAGGCATTTCTCTGTTCATTTCTATGTCTCCTAAATATTAACCAAGAGCAGGTATTAAGCCTTCCTCTTCTCACCATCTGATCTACCAATGTTGGAATGAACAGAATGATGATTTCTAGATTGTGTAAGTGATGACATGTGGGAAGTGGTGTCAGAGGAGCAGAACAAGTAAGGGAGAAAAAAAGATAGAAAATGTGAAATGATTTGCATTCCAGCAATGAGTTTTCTCCCCACAGATACAAATGTTGGATTTCACATGACTGCAAAACCACTACCAGCATGTAAAAGTAGGCTTTGCTATGACAAACGTGAAGTAACTTTTGAAGGCAAATTCACAGTATTGCCAAGGGGGAAAGTGCTGTCTTTTGAAGCTTTGAAAAAGGCAAAAAGAAAATGGTAAATTTTACCCAGAATCAAATAAGCAAACAATAAAAAACATTTTCACCTGTGAATCTCACAGAGCTGGCAGACGCAGGTAGTTTCATACACTGTACCTTAGTGTTAACAATGCCACTGCTCCATACTTCATAAGCCAAGGGGCTCAGGGACTGAGCTTGGCAAGGATAAGATTCCCTAGTTTTCAGTCAGTGGCATAGAAAAATACTCTTCTGTCCTTCAGGACCAAGCAGTTACTGGAGTGGGACAGACAAGAATACCATCGAGTCCAATAGTCCATCTCCAGCAGTCGCAGCCAGGACCAGCTGCTTTAGAGGAAGGTGCTTAACAATTTGCAAAAGGTAATTGTGGATGGTTTTCCAAAGACAAATATTTCCTCTCTGGAGTTAGTGCCAAACCTGACACAGGTGTGAACGCACAGAGCTGCAAATTTTTCTGAACTACCTGATCCAGCTTTGCTACCCCTTCCTGGCCTCTTTAAGCTGTAAATAGATTAGGGCTTGGCCTTCTCTGTCCAAATGGAAATTACTCTAGCATAGAGAAGCCTGCAGCTGCTGTAAGGTCATTGAATTTAGCTGCTTCCTTAGCTCTCACATCCCTGACTCTGCGTAGTCCAGGGTTTCTCCGGCGCTCTGACTCTTCTCTGGGACGGTGATTATTGCCTAAAGCTGCCCCTAGCTGTCTCTCACGTGAGATGAGGAGGAGATGGGGTGAAAGAAAAGGGAGTTGTACTAGCTCCTTCTTCAGTGCACTGTTGGGACCTCGGCTGCAATGAGTTGTCTGTTCTCTTAGATGTGGGTGATGGTACCAGTCTACACAGTACCCAGGTGCTAGCAAAGTACCTGCTGAAGGGACACCCTCTTATGAGAAGAGGATTCCCGTCTGTTCACTCAAGCTCGATAATCCAGCCTCTTCCATTGCTAGTTCCCTCCATACTGCAATTTTGCTTTTGCCATTGAAAGAGACTTTTCCAATGCCTGTTACATCAGTGGCTGAATATTTCCCCTAGTTTCTACGCTTGAACATAAACTATTTCCGAATAAAGATGGTGCATAATAAACCTTAATATGAATGATTGCGTAGCTGGAAAGGGAGGTGTGAGTGTCATAGCAGTGGAGGAGAGAGAGCAGTAAATAGGTACCTCACACAGGGAGAAGACAGCTCTGATTTCTATTATCTAAGTAATAAATGGCTGTTTGACATTCTCAGTGTTACTATATATGGTTTGATATTACAACACACACTGTATAACTCAGTTACTCAATGCAAGAGGCTGTGGCATCCTTCCAAAATCTAATATATGTGAAAGAGTAATTTCTGCAAGGAACTCATCTCTGTCATGGATTTGCTGAAGAAACTGATTGGCAACCAGTTATCTAGCAAGGATTTTTAAAAGAATATACATTTAATATTTTATCATTTTACATGGGTCAAATAGAATGCTAAGTATAAAGGCACTGCTATTGTTAGCCTGTGAAAATGAGCAGAATTTACTGGAAGAATATGTTAGATCCTGAATTAAAAGAAGTGGATGCTTTGCTGGGAAAGAATTGCTTTTCAAGTTGACTCTTCATTTTACTTTCTTTCTCTTCCATCTAAAGGTGTACTAAAAACCAGAAATGAGAGGCAAGATCGAAATGCACTATTAGCAGGTGCATGGGAGAGCACATATTTCTTGATAAAATACTGTGCCTTGCATTGGATATGACATTTAAAAGCAATAGAAGACCCTGTGCAAAAGAAAGGTGATACATTAAGGGATGGAAATAATCTGTAATTAGTAAATGTGAGGGGTTTATAAACAACCTGTTGTGATCTTGAGTGTTTGGTTCCAGAAGTGATGCTGTAGGGATAGTCCCTTTGGACTGATGCTCAGCCACATCCCTAGTCTGTTGTCATTCTCATCTTTCCTGCAGATACTCTATGCCCTCATCCAGGCCACTGATGAAAATGTTGAACAACATGGGTCCTAATATGGATTCCCAGACATTGGTCTTTGATCATTATCCTTTAAGCCTGGTGAGCCAGCCCACTTTTGACCCACCTAATAGCCCATTCATGAGGTCCATCCTTAGCTTCTAAATACAAATGTTGCAGGAGAGAGTGTAAAAAACCTTACTAAATTGCATCTTCCTCTCTTCTTTTAGCCTTACTGTCACATTGACCACTTTTCTCCCTTGGAGCCTCTCACCCAGCCTCATGAATTTGAATACATCCAGTTTCTTGAAATAGTTCCTAGCTTGTTACCCTCCCACGTTAGTGAAGATAAAATCAGTCTTGGTGTTTCGTCCCCAGCTAGCATGACTTAGGGTCACAGGCAGCAGAGTCCATGGTCTGAATGTGCTTGGGCAAACATTTCAGCTGAATGGAGGATTCCAGGTTCAGGTCACAAAGCCATTCCAGGCATGCTTCATAGAGGAATTGTCTTTTCCTGTCTTCCCCACACCATTCTACTATGTTTAACTTCCCAAGGCTTGTTAACCGCAAGTCTGTACCTTGTTACCACATCACTTCAGTGGAGTTATTTTTCGGCTGCAGTTATGCTTCAACTTGGAGTATTAATTTCCTTTAACAGTTGCCCTATTAATCACTTTAACAATCAAATTAAGACAATTATTTTAATGAGTTAATGGATTATACAGAGCAGACAATACACATTTATAACCACTTATGCCAGAGCACTTTTATAAAAGTCAGCCTCGTCAATAATGTATTAGACCATAAATGTACTCCTCTAGGGTGAAGGGAAGGGATGGGAAAGTGTTGTGTTTGAGTGATTTAAATATGTCTACCTTATCTCTCTGGGAGCTTTTATGTGCTCTGGGCCTATTAAAATCAAGTGTCAGCCATTGAAAGGAAGAGCTGCTATTTTTTTTCTGGGATATTAGTGCTAGATGGCAGGGTATTCTCTTTTACATTGCCTCTAACCTGGCTGCTCTGGATATGTCATTAAAATGAAGCTTTTTAATAATGTTTTTCACATATTTTCTCAAGTATATGCTGCATTACAAAATTCCACCATCTCTCCCTTGGTTCACAGCTCTACTCCTCATGTGGAAATTTTGGCCTGAGGAAGTGGGGAATTATTCAGGTACGGAGTCCTGACACCTTCCATATTTCTTTGATTAAAAGCATGATTTCTTGTGTTGTTCCACCCTGCCAGGGCAATTTAGATTGACATTTACAAGAGATGGAAAGACAGCAAGGTTAAGAATAGAGGGACCAAACCCAACCTGTGCAAGAATATACAGTCATGCTTTCATCCCATGAGTCAGGGCAGGTTTGTATAGGCTAAATTTTTGTCCTTGATGCTCATAAGGAGTTGAAGAGCTTTAGACAAAAATGTTCTTGCCATGATCAATAAATGCTATACCTTTTAAAGGCTTCAGTAGCAGTTGAGCATCTGAGAATGATAAGAACATGGGAAAATCAGCCACTTTGAGGCTCTCTAGTTCCCTGCCTCTCACGTAGAAACAAATACACTGGGACTGAGTGCAGAACACCAGCATCTACCATTGGAGCTGAAATATAATGACAGAACTCAAATGGAAGCTCTTTGTTTCCTTTGGACCAATTTCTGGGCCCAAGTCTTCCGCACACAAACAGCAGGTGCCTGATTAACTCTAACGGAAAATACACTTTTCTGTGTTGTGCACATTTGCACAAGGAGCCCTGTGCCACCTGAGAAAATGGTGCCCTCGCCAGCCCTGTGCCCTCGTCTGGCTGAACTGGGAAAGCACTTGCACTAGGGTTTCCAGACTCATGACACTCCAGATAGAAAGCAACTGTTTAAAATGTCTTTCTAATGGCAGAGGTATATCAACAAGACTTTGCTTTCTGCAGCTGAATCCTATGATTGATCATACAATTTCATTGCGCAAAAATCCATCTATATTCCTGAAGCAGTTTTTGCTAAGATAATACTTCAGTTATGTGGCCATCTATACCAATAAACTCTGGGGCTTACAGATCTATTGGAATCTTTACAAGGGATATACCACAATACTGTTAAGATAAATGACATCTTCCCAGTTTAAAGCATCGATTTCCAGAATCAATGTATGTGCTTGTGGGTGGGATAGGAATATATATCAGAAAGACTAAATCAAAATGACCAGGATGAGTTGGGAGGAGCTGAAATACATGTTATTGTGACCAGAGTTAGAGATACTGTTTTTTTCATGATGGCTGTATTTGAGGTGTATATATGGAAGATTCACCTGACTGACCTTCACAGAGGAATAATAGGTAATAGGAAACTGCCTGATGATGCACACTTGGTGTGTAAGGACCCTGGGAGCCATGCCTAGCTGATTGTTGCCAGCCTGAGAACCGTTAAAAGAAATGTGTTTAGAAGAACCTGAGCTAAGTGAGAGACTTTGGCTATGTCTACATTAGCAAGTAGGGCAGCCCAATAGCAGAGGATCTATAGCATGAAACAATTAGTGGTGAGGGCCCATTAACCATATTACAAGCTTTGATGCCTTTTCTGCAGGCCAGCTCTAGTGTAGTCACATTAACTGAATGCCCAGTAGATGCTGCCACCCATCATGGGAGTGCCCAGAGCACATTTTCCCATTCAGTTTGTTCTGAAAGGATTCCAGGTTGCATGCTCCGTGACAATGAGGATATGTGCTTCAGAAGTGTACTGCTGATCTGAACTAAGATGCTAGCTGAAGTGCACCTTCTGTTTGAGGGAGGGAGAAACAGAACTAAGTACTCACCCTTTTGTGAAATGCCAAGGATTTTAAAGGTAGTGGCTTTGCAACGCAAGCTCTAATCCTGTATTACTTCTGCTTGATGAGCGGAATCTAAACAAGAAAAAACCCCCTACCAGAGTAAAGCATTTAGCAAGGAATGGATGTCCATTGCCTTCTCAACACACAATGGTGGGATCAGTAAAGATTCATTTCCTTGAGACATTTTTATGTCCTTGATGAAAGGTACATTAGAAATACATAATTTAAACTCACAACCCATTAATCTACATGCAAAAGCAAACTCACAAATATAAAGTATTTATTATTTGCCAGCAATACATCTTTCCTGTTAACATCAGCAAGAGTAAGTGGTGTTATTCTCTTTCTGGTTTGCTGGGCAGTTAGGGAGTTAGTGGGGTGAGGCAAGCAAATAGTCAGTCCCTGACTCTTTCTTTTTAAAAAAAGAAAAAGGGAGCATTGGTCTTGTGACATTTACTGCTCCTCCAGCACATCAGAGATAATGCAGTGGTTACTCCCATGAGCTGACCAAGAAGCCATCTCCAAAGCCCAGAAGGGAAGGCACTGCTGCTACATTTCCAAAAAGCGGAATCAATTTCTAGCTCCTGCATGGCCTTGTGTTAATTTGCCCACTTCTCAGTTCCCTCCCTGTGAGAAGTGACAATATGTCCACGGTGGGCCATAAGGACTACCTCTGCTTGTGCAGCCTCGCTGCTAACGGCACTGTGCTCTGCCTGTGGACATCTATGTCACAGGTACACTCTGGATGCTGTGAGCAGCCTGGCCCTTCACCTTGCCTTTGGACAGGACAGGTCAGGGGTGTGCCTTCCTAGGCAGGATTTGGGTCCTTTGGAGTTTTATTAGCATTCATTTTAAATTAATACTGGGGAGATGTTGTGTCCTAGATTTCAGGTGTCAGCTTGTGAGTACAGAAGTTTAAGGGCTTAAGGTAGTTCATTAAATATCATGCTCCAAGACAATGGTCCTTTTCAGGACGAGGACTGGGAAGTACATCTTTTGAAGCTACTATATTCAACATATAATTTCAGTTCTAATAGAAAATCATAATATGATTATATTCAGATACATTTTATTTTCTGCTTTGGTCTTTCACACCTATTACTGTTGCAAATCCTAGATGCTTTAGAGTGACTTTTTAATAGCAAAATCAATTTTCTCTAAGCAATATTTCATTATCACAGAATTCTCATTAAAAAGGTGTCTGATATAAAAAGCAGAGGATGAGAATGAGTAAAGTGCAAATTATTACTGTAGTTTTCTTCCAGATTGGTTTGCACTCTGAAGAGATATCCAGTACGTGTACTGGTACAACAAATAGTGACCAGCGCCTAACAGAAAATTTTGGGCATCCAATTTATAGGTTCTTCCTTCATATCATGTACTGTCCTATCACAGGAACAGAGAACCAGAAGGGGCCTTTTATTCCATCAGGTCCAGTCCTCTGATAAATCTAAACATAATTTTTCTCAAATGGAAACACTGTCAATTCCCACAGAGTCTTCTACCTGTCAATTTTGATGTTAAGATTGTACTTTAGGGCATTCTGGGTGCATGGATACTACTTAGGTGAACCTTCTTGCCCTTCCCAGCTGTAGATATCAATAGTATTTTCAACCGAGATGGAAGTTCTGTGGCAAGCAGGAGTAAAGACACCTGACTAGTCCCACGCTAGCAGCACCATTAAAAAAGTAAGAAAACAAATCCTAGAAGTTCTCCAAAGGAGGAGCATTAATCTGGTAAATAGAACAGTGTGCAAGATTGGGGACGTGATTATATTTTAAAATGGAAACTCTAAATCTATGGTTACAAACCATACATCTGTTACTATCTGCAGATCTAAAAGAACAATCCAAAGATGTTTTTTTTTTTGCAATGCTAGTGCTAACTGTAGCATAGAAACGTATTTTTTAAATTTGATGAATTTAAGATGTTGGGGTACATATATTTGACCTCTAGATTGGGTAACATGTCACTTTGACACAGGGCTGTTGTGAGTGTAATTCACTGCAGACACTCGTTCATTCTGTGGTGGGGGCCATGTCAGCAATAAAAGTTTGGGCATAGAACCAAATTAAAATGAGATGGGCAAAGCTGTGCTCTAAGAATCCAGAAATGCTATTAGAAAGCTAAGTGCATTAAATGCTGCGCTTTTCACTTTCTATCCCAAATGTTTCTTTATTTCCTACCATGTACATCTGCTCAAAGACACTATTTCCATGATTTATATATGTTTTATTTTTATTGACACTTGTGCAGAGCTCCTTGCTGAAATGAAGAAGATAATAAAAAAATTATTGCCACGTTTGTCACAGGTGTAAGTGTAAAACCTCGGTCGTGACTTATTTCTCACTACCCAAAAAAGTCAAGCTGATACTTTCTCATTCTCGGAGCTTATTTGCATGGTGTTTGAAGTTCCTTGTCAATGTGGTTTTCTCCAATTTTCTCTAGGGCTAGGATGAGGTCAAAATAATTCCTCCTGCCTTTTAATCTCAGCATTGTCTTGCTGGAGTGGAGCAGACAAAGTCAAATGTTAAGGTCTCATGATTTTACTTAAAAAGACAATCTTCGCCATATCTTCTAGACTACCGCAAATTCTTATTACTGAAATGTTAATGCAGTAATACAATGAAAGTGATCTGAATTTGAAGACTCTGTGTAGCATCTGTGGACCACAGCTCAGGAACTATTCAGCTAGACAGTTCAGAAGCAATATCATACTGGGATGAGTGTCCTTAATTCGGCTCCCTGCTAAATGATGCCTCTAAGAAAAGCAGTGATATTTCCATAATCATGTACCATTCCTGTCCTAAAGGGAACAGTGTCCAGAGTCAACACAGCCATTCCCCACACCATGGAAACAGTGAAAAGGAGAAGTACACCTCAGGAGAAAGGATGTTTTGGTGGGTTACACTCTAACTTATGAGCCAGGGAAAGAAATAGTTTGGAGAGCTTGCTCTTCATGTCAGCTTGAAGGAGGTTAAGTGAATGAGGACTCAAGATGGTGAGGCTCCAGGACAGTAATGGGGCTGTGCTACAAACATTAACTGTTTTCAATTTACGTTATGGGCAGTTAACTTTAACTTGAGGTAGGTGGCAACAAATGAAAGGATAGTATATGAAAAACTGAAAATATTATCCAGGGTATGAAACTGGTGTCAAAGAACAGGAGTAGACCACAGAGAAAGGAAAACACTGGTCCTGAGGATGACCTAGATGAGCAGGATGACCACTTTCCAAGGAAGCAAAGTCTCTCACCCAACATTTGAGATGAGCTGTATTTCCTTGTCAAAGAAATTAATTCATGAAGAGTCCTGTTGTTCAGAAATCCTCACCATCAGAAATCCTCAAATATAAGCCATCTCACTAAAACAAATGATTAGCAAACTCTGGCTCCCCCACTACAAGCACTCTATAAGCAAATAAAATAAAGGTCTCAGGCTTTCTCTCTTTTTCTTTTTCCTTGTGATTAACTGCATAATAAAAAAGATATTAAGTGGGTATAAATTTTATACAGGCCCATCTAAATGTCAAACCATTATAACTACAACAATAAACAAGGGCCATATTTTTGTGCAGTGTTTAAATGTAGCATGCATATGCACTGCACTGTGACTATTCCAACTCCACTGTTTCCTCCCAAGCCAACAAGCTGCCAGGAGAATTGGTCACCCCTAGCTTCCAGCTTGTATATGTATACTAATGCTGGCAGCTCCCTGCACAGGACTCAGTCCCTCTTGCTTTTCGTTTGCAGGCTTCAGCATTCTCAGGGATCAAAATTAAAAGCAGAACCATAAACAAAGCTTCAGCCAGGGAATTTTGTTCCTAGGTCTTGCTGCAAAACAGGGATGTTTTTTGTTACCGGTATCATTTCTGCTCCTGTGATCTGGTTCATTTTTTCTAGAAATGAGGGCAATTCAACAAACTGAACAACATTAGCAAGGCTTAATATTCTAACAAATCTGGCAGCACAGAGGGCTACTTAAAAAAAACCTGATAAATGTAGGCACAGAGGATTCCATGTGTCCAATGTACAAAGGTTAAAGCAGGCATCTGTCACAATGTGTCTGCCAGCAAACACATGTTTGCATTTAAAAAAAATAATCACAAATAGCATCCTGGAACCGTGTTTATAAGGGCATATCACAGTTCATTTCATCTTATTCACACAAGAAATTTATCCTGCCCAGTGACTGAGAACCTTTAATACCATAGAATCATGGAATCATAGAATACTTTGATTGGAAGGGACCTTAAAGATCATCTCGTTCCAACCCCCCTGCCCTGGGCAGGGACACCTTCCACCAGACCAGGTTGCTCACAGCCCCATCCCACCTGGCCTTGAGCACTTCCAGGGATGGGGCAGCCACAGCTTCTCTGGGCAACCTCTGCCCCTGCCTCACCACCCTCACCGTGAAGAATTTCTTCCTAATATCTCATCTAAATCTTCCCTCTTCCAGTTTAAAGCCATTGCCCCTTGTCCTAACCTTACATGCCCTTGTACAAAGTCCCTCCCCAGCTTTCTTGCAGGCCTGCTTTAGGTACTGGAAGGCTGCTCTAAGGTTTCCCCGGAGCCTGCTCTTCTCCAGGCTGAACAACCCCAGCTCTCTCAGCCTTGCTTCACAGGAGAGATGCTCCAGTCCTTGGGTCATCTTCGTGGGCTCCTCTGGACTCGCTCCGACAGGTCCATGTCCTTCTGGTGCTGGGGGCCCCAGAGCCGAAGGCAGTACTGCAGGGGGGGTCTACTAGAGTGGAGTAGAGGGGGGAATCACCTCCTTCGAATGGACTCTGTTCATAAGTGTTACATTTACCATGACCAGTATTATGGAAATTCATTGATTTTTCTTACTTTTCTAGAAAATATTTATTTCATAAAACTTAATAAATCATTATCAGATTCCAAATAGGTGAGACTGAATCCTTTGCAAATGCAGACCTCATAGTGATTTTACAGTAACTGATTGAATCCAGTAATAAATTTTGGAGTCAGAATTCACTGACCTTTAGAATAAATTTCGACACCTCTACATCTCTTGAATTCCATTCTGAGGTTGTCTGCAGCAGGTGGCCTAGGCTACTGTCTAAGAGCTGCTAGGCACAGAATATTTTGCTCTTGAGCCCTCTCGCATCAGCACTCCTGGTTGTATCTCACAGTCAAGACAACAAAGCTACTCTAGCTAGTACATGAAATGCTGGATTCTTTCTCTCATCTCTTTTCACTAAAGCTTGTCTTTTCTTTTATGCTGTTGAAGCTACAAATCAATTGCAGAAATAATGCCTCTGCCTATATAATGGCTTATGGAAAGTTAGCAGAAAGGAAAAGTTTTATTGAACTGATGAGCAACATTCATCTGTCCCCACTGCATACAAAGATTAACATGCAGAAAACAATACTGGAAATAAGGACACATTTATCCAGAAGTTCTCCTTCAAAATAGCAGGAACTTTTCCTCTTATTCCTGTTGTTATTGTAGTCTGTATGCATGCTGCTGACCCATGCTAACCATTTCATAAAAACAAACTTGAGGTCTGAAAATATGCCAAGTCACCTTCTCACCCTACTTCAGAGAAGACCTTGGCTGTTATGCTTGGAGACACATGTATAGATCACTCATTGTCATTTCAATAAGGCTGCAGGATCTTGTTATCCATTCCTCATTTAGTGTAATTTACAGAAAAACATCAGTTAGGCTAAAATCAAGAGAAGAACTTTTTTCTCTGTTCTTTTTATTGGTAACTTTCCAATTAGAGTTCACGGTTCAACCCGAGCTGTTTGACTGAGTGCTTTTTCATCTGTTGATGAGCGTCTCCCCACTGGAGAAAGAGCTTCCCAGAAAGGCACTGCTAGAGACAGTCATTCATAGAAATTACTCAAAAAGGTCGTTTTGCCTAAATACCGTCTCATAAACTAAAACTGTGATCATCCCACACTACTCCTATATATGGTCTTAGGGACCCAGCCTCCATGAAGCAAGGAGGTATCTTTCCCATTCTTTTATGGGCTCAGCCTGAGACTCTTAACACAGAGTTTAGTAGCTAATAGCTTTTCAGGGAATCTTATGATAGTTCAGACCCTCTTGGAAAAGGCCTACCTGTGAATATAGGCGAAGGTTAATTTTATACTTGAGGTGCGGAGTAGAGGGAAAGAAGAAAAACCAAACATAACAAGTTAGGCTTATTAACATTCTTGCTTCTTACAGCATTTACAGGAGATAGTCTACAGTCTGCTAAGACAAATGTTTTTTGTCTAAAGAATAAAACACAACTTTGCTTTAGTATGCTACTGTTCCTAGCTCCTGATATTTCTTATGTGGTTCACAGGAAATTCAGCTTGTCTTCATATACCTCCTGCAGTCTGCAGATTATTTGTCCTACTGATTTGGCCTAGGTTGAAGCTCAGGCATATAAAAGTAAATTTCTCCCAAGGCTAGAATCAAACATTATTTTGGAACATAGGAGCCCGTTGATCTGAGGCAGCTAGTTTTCTCTTATGAAAAGACAGAGCACTTGAAATTCCTATTATCATCCCTTGAAGAACTGTGGATGGTTTCTATGTTTAGCAACAGAGGAAATGAGGCATCTAGCTGTGGATTAAGTCTAGAAAACTGTGGCTTGCGTCCAGCAGCATAGGGAGCCAAGAAATACAGTTGAAAGAAAGCCTTGGCTAGAAGCCAGAGGAATTGGCTTAGGTTCCCCAGTTTAAGGCATTTCTTTCATTCTTTCTGGACAACGTCTAGATTTAGATGCTAACAGGTAGGCTAACAGCAACTCCCAATTCTCCCATGCCACGTTACATATTCACGTAATATTTTTTATTTTTGTCCTTTTTTTTTTTCCAAAAAAATATTTATTGATTTTTATTTATTGATTCTTCTCAGTGAAGAAGGGAGTGCTGAGTTCAGTGGTGAGCTGTTCAGTGGTGGTGTTGTTTCCAGAGAGGAGCCAGCATCTTGGAAATCTGAAGGAAGGAAAGCGCTCATAAATTCAGGGTGCACTGGCGCTTGACGTTGTATGTATGTGTGTGTGTAACATGGTTTTACTTTTTTCTCTGCTGATGTTAAAAGTTGAGTTAAGTCAAGCAGAGAGAAATAATAGGAACTGTGAGCTTTGGGCATGATTCCGCAGATTTTACTGCTCTGAGCTTAAATTCACAAAGTATTTATCGCAAGTACACAAATACCTTTAAGTACCTGCACCCTGATCCTCCAGGGTGAGTTCACCAGGGTGAGTTCTTGAGGACTGGGAGCTAAAGATAGCGTCCAATGTGAATATGCTCCCCAAACCTTGCAGAGTGTCAGAGAAGATGCAAGAAGCAGGATCCACTAGCATCACTGATGCTCTCTGCATATCTTTGCAGTAGGATATAGTCAAGGCCTTAAGCTGATTCTCCATGGCCAGTCTCTCTGCAGTTAGTGTTGCATATCTCCGATATTTTCATGGCCTCATACTCATTCAGCCCTGATGTCAGGCTTACAAGCCAGAGAATCTGGTCTTAGGTGCTAGTTAGAGAGCATCCTCCTGGACAGCGAAGTTATTTTGACCAAGGAGCTGCTTTTTCTTCTCCATGCCTGTATTTGTTCATTTGTAAGATGAAAACATCATTAATGCCCTTTGCAAAGCACCTAAGATGTCGTGATGAAACATGCTCTAATAGAGTCAGGTATTAATACAGAACTGAAATACAGCTACCAGATCATTCTTGTGTTAGGAGTCAGTTGTTAAGTTTTGGCTGTGAATCCTCTTTTTCAGATAACTTAGATTTTGTCTATTTCCAGCAAAATTATTGAAGAGCTACTCCAGAAAGACACAGCCTGACTAAGCAAATATTCTCCCCAGCGTGACGGCAGCATCCACAGCAAATTTGGAAAAAAAAAATAAAATCACAAGCAAGGCAAACTCCAGGGTCTCTACAAAGTTGTTTTCTAATAAAACATTATCCCCTCAGGAAATTAATTTGTATGCTTAATTGTTTCAGAGAAATAATGTTCAGAATGATCCCTTAAGGACTTTGCCATAATCTTTTATTATCCCATGCTTGTTGATAAGATCTGGAGCATTTCCTGCTCAATTTTGGGATCAATATATAGCAGCATTCCTGTTTCTTTTGGATCAAATTGCTACAGAATCAAAGGTGATATATTGGTCAGAGATGGTTTTTTTCAGCTAACTCGGTGGAAACATGGCAAGGAGGAGCGTGTGGTCAGATCAGAGAGATTAAGAGGGTCTTGGCTGCATTTTTGCCACTGACAGATTAAGGTATCATAGACAAGTCACTCTCTCCATGTTTTCACATTTGCTATAAAAAGGGTAATAATTCTGGATGCAACTCACTTCTTTGTATGGGGGGCTAGCACAAAACTGAAGACACATTTAAGCTCTCACATAAATACATGTACTGTCTCTCTGTCTCAAAGACAATTTCATCTACTGAATCCACTTCCCCAGGATGTTATGAGATGGGGGATTTGCTGTCATGTGGCAGCTGCACTGTTTTAACTGAACATAAACTATTGCACCAGTTCAGTTAAACAAGCTCAAGTTGTGCACAGCATTGATGTTGGTTTAAACTTGGCTTATGTTGTTTCACCAAACAAGGCTACAATCAAACCTCTTTAGAGATCCATCTATGCCAGTGAGCGTGTTGCCACAGCAGGAACCCAGTACCAAACCTGTATCAGAGGCTAAGTCCTTCAGATATGCAGGCAAGAGTGGTCTACACAAGCACTCCCTAACCTGCTTCAGAAAAAAATCAGCTATGTGAGCTCAGGTCATCAATTTAATTGGTTTAAGCCACACCAGCTGATTTTGCCTCTAGCAGTATAGGCAGAGTTACATAAGCTGCCCTGCTGGCAGGCTACTGGGCTGCTACCTCCAGCAGAACACTGCTGAAAAAATGGGGAGGCAATGAAGTTTTTCAACCGGCAAAAAGGTTTAGAGAGTGAGTATCTGTCTGACAGTAATTGCTGTTGTTTTAAACTTTCTTTGATAGGAATTTACATTGTATTTGTATGAACAAACTGAAATGATGTCAAATGAGTTTAAATCTCTGCAGAATTTTCATATGTGCATACTTGTTCCAATTTGACTGGACAGCAAAGATACTCAGATAACTAAACTATATTTGCATATAATCCAAATCTTGATTTTTTTTTTTTTCTTTGTGAAGTGCTTTGAGATCTGCTTTAAGAAGCTCTAGGAATGTAAAACACTTCTCAGATGTACAAACCATTTTTATTTTATTGAGGTTCATAATTGAATGTATTTATTTTGCAATATCACATTACTTAGTGGTTGATAATAAAAAGGTAAAAGCAGGTAATAAAAAACTAAATTCTCCAAAGAGGGTTAAAATTCAGAAAGTCAGTAACAGGAGTGGACATGCATTGTCAGACACAACTTTCCATATGTTTCTTTGTCTAGATGAGGATATGGAAATTAAAAGATTACTCATGCTTTGTTCTAACCAAACCAATAATCTACATACCAGATGCGTAGCCCACTGGTTGCCTCATACATTGCTAAAAAGACTTCTCTAGTAATTTGATAAAAATTGGGTTTTGCCATTTGTGTACATAAATGGGGCTTGGTTTACCTTCCAATGTTTAATCAAGATCAGCTGTGGAGAATATTAAGTGTGACTTCAAGGAAAATAACGTCGGAACATTTTGCATTCTATAGCTTTGTATTTACTGAGTAACACTTATATGCCAGAATAAGCTCAGCAAATTCTTTTCCAGTTGTTTTTATTACTGCACTGGTACCTGGAGGCATGAGCCAGGGACTAAGGCCTCATTGTGCAAGGTGCTGTTCGAACATATATAACAAGTAGGTAATAAACAGAGGGCAATTCTGTTATCAGCCAGCCAAAGACATTTAAGAATATTAGCAGTGCCATGCATCTACTTTTACTTAGAGCTGATGAAAATTTGGAATTTCCACTAAAAAAATAAATTCATCAAAATCTTTTAAATTTCTTTAAAAACAAATGTTATGCCAAAAAACCCCTTTCTTCTGCAAGTGTTTTGGAGCTGCTGCACTTCTAATTCTATAGTTGCCAGCAGTGCAAGGCAGTAGGTGCTTGCAAACCCCACGCTTTGACTTCAGAGAGTTTTGCCCATAATTTTCCATGCAATAAAGCTGAAGATAAAAGAAATAGATTTTCTGTAAGTGAATCTGCAAGACTCATAATATTAGGGATTACAGGTTTTCAACAATGAAAAGAAAACAGATTGATACATGTCTGAGGCTAAGAGGAGTACTATCCTTGGAAATACACAAGTGAGAGGCTAAGACTATGTCAGAAAACAAGCTCTTCTCAACACGTTACAGAATTTAGATCAATGTTTGCTTACTTGCACACCTGTGAGATGATACAATTTCTAGCAGGAGCTTTCCTGCAACTAGCAATTCGTAGGAGAACAGAGGAAGCAGAAAGAAACAAACTTCGCTATGAAGCTATATATATAAACTAGACAAAGATAGATAGATATACACTAGACAAATTCTGACAGTGAGTCTGTAGACTACCAAATATTCTCCCATTTGATGATAGTGCTTGAAATCAGCTGACTTTTTTTTTTTTTTTTTTTTTCAGAAAGCAATTGTATCTCTCTGATGTCCTGATAGCCTTGCAGAATTGTTCCACTGCTCAAGTTTGCCCTTTTGAGGGAAAACAGAAATCCTTGATTTCTGGATATGCTCCATTCCCTCTAGGAACTGGCGATAAGTCAACTCTTTCTGCAGAGCCAGCACAGGTTTGTCAGAGCACACATTTCCAGCTGGAACCAGAAGTTGCCCAGCTGTTGTGCCCTTTTTTCCCACTTGCGAGAACAATGTCAGGCTGCTGATGGGACCATCTATAGTAAAAGCTCAGAACTAATTTCATTCTGCCTTTGGATTTGCAACAATGTGGATGTTTGCTTTGCTGTATTTACCTCAAATTCTTTGGTTAGAGATCAGAAAATTTCTAAAAGTTGCTGTAACTCCTGTACCTGGGCTCATTCTCTGGATAAACCCCATCCTGGTCCCGTTACACAAATCATCAAATTACACAGCTATAGTTTGGCTCTGAGGAGCTCTCCCCGGGGAGATAGGAGGGCATGGGTTAAGTAGCATCTATCAGATAATTTGTGAGAGGTAATACCTTTTCATTGCTTTGGGATTTTTGAAGCTTAGATTATGTTAGATGAGCCTCTGTAGTGAGTTCTGGGTTTTTCTAGCTTCTGCTTGTACTATGACTTTTACTTCCCGTCTCAGATGAAGCTGGGAAATGCTGAAAATGACAAGACTCAAAACCAGATTATGTTGCAGACCTCCATGCAAGTTCGTTCTGAATCACTGCATGTTACCACCAAAACAATTGACTCTTTGGTAATTTAAAATCAGATTCAGGCCTTGTTTCTTAGGCTTAATATTGTCTTACTCCCTTCTGATGAAACTACAGAATACAATTCTCTTGCACCTGAATCAGAACAGGAATTCTTGCTTTTATTAAGTTATATCAAAGCAAGAAGCTATAGAAGATTTTGCCAGCTCAGGATTGGCTTCTGAGGACACCTAGGTATGTGGAAGACTCAGATTTCATTAATATTCTGTGTTTACTTCTCTGAAGCTCCTTTGAAAACCAAGGCTAAATACCCTGAAATCAAGTTTGTATTAAAACATCATTCGTAAAGGAATATAAATATAAGTGATTTGAAGACATTTTTTTAATCTCCTAGTAGGACGTCTGATAGATCATAGAATGGAATGGAAATGCTCTGGGGGACTCTCTTTTTTTTTTTTTTTTCTCATAAGAGAAGTGTGATTTGCTATAATCATGGTGTTCCATGGAGATAGTTTGATCCTATTGAAGGCCCACAGGAAAGTGGGCAGGTTCACCTGTCCTTTAGCAGTCCATGTGAAGCCAAGAGTCTGGTAGATGGGTGCACTATAGACATAGAGCATAAAGCATTCTTATCAATGACATTCAGAACAAAATATCGTTCTGGAATGTCAAAGTTGTGCTCAGTGTGCATTAACCTTTCACTCCCAGGAAAGTGTGCTTCTGGGCATCTAAAAACCTCCTAGTAATGTACCTGCAAATGTCAAGAGAATGGTCAAACCATGTCTGCAGTAGCCTTTTTAATTCTTTATTGACTATTTATAAATGAGAGCTGGCAGTTTGCGTAAGATGAACTGTTACATAAATGCTAACAGTAAGTGCTGGGAGCACTTGATGAAGGCAATGGCAGAGGAGATGTGGACAGGACTGCTCACCTAGAGATGCTTATACATAGTGTCCTGTATTACGCATTGGAACAGGCTCCCCAGGGAGGTGGTAGACTCACCATCCCTGGAGGTGTTCAAAAAAACATTTAGATGTAGCGCTTTGAGACATGGTTTAGTGGGCATGATGGCATTGGGTACACAGTTGGACTTGATGATCTTTGAGGTCTCTTCCAACCATAATGATTCTATAATTCTATGATTGTCCTTTCCCAAATAACACCATGGAAGGTTATTGACCACTCTATTCCCAGTATTACCTGTTGGAAGAAAATTATTGTTTTCTGCAAAAGGTTTGCTTGATGGTTCATCAGCAGAACCATGTTTGTTCCTCCTGATCCCAGGGAACTGTACTCTCTAGCACTGCTTCTGTGGATTGCTTAGCATTCAGAAATGAAACATGCTCTGTTTGTTATCTTGCCAAACACAATTAAAATCAAGGTTAGCAGGTCATCTGCAGGAAACCTGATTCCTCCTCCTTCCCTCAGCCAACATGAGTCATAAACTGAAAGTGCAGCAAGCAGATCACCTTTGAAAGCTGGAGGATTAACCTAACTATTATGTAGACAAGCCATAAGTCACAAAGATGCCAAGAACAGGCTTTAAACTGTCTTTATTTTGTTTTCCTTTGAGGGTTCCTTTGCCAGTTGGTGTTTTTTTGGGTCATTTTTTTGTTTGTTTGTCATCTCCCCCCCCCCGCCCCCACAGCTACCCTCCCCCCCCCCCCGCCCCAACAGCTAACCCTTCCCCTGACAAAGAGAAAATCTGTAGGGGAGAATGGCCTTCTGCCTCACTTTTATGGTAATGTCCTATGTCTCTGTTTCTAACTGTAGCTAATTATATTTTCATAAAGGTTAATTGTTCCAATGAGTTGAAGGAGAGTCAGCAAATACCCATGGGAAAGCAAATGCATGATTCTTTGGAGAGCTACTCATACAAAGTACTATGAACTCCCTAATGTGATTTACACAAAGACATTGTGGCTGCATTGTTTGCAAAGCCCTAGGCCTGTGTTTATCTCTTCCCTGGAGTTTCTCACTTCTTGCCCTGCTCTGCTCCCTCTCCCTGTGCTGCTTCTGCATGATTCTCTCTGCTCTCAGAATGCAGTGGATGTTTCTCTGTTCTTTCTTTCTGTCCCTCTTTTAAAAAAAATCTTCCCACTCCAGGGCTGTGTATCAGATAGCCTGTCCTGGGTGGGCTTCTACCCTGCCTTTTGTGTCCACAGCCAGTTTCCTCTGGGTTGTCTTTTTTGCTCTGAAGTTGTGCCAGGGGAGGTTTAGATTGGATATTAGGTAAAATTTCTTCACTGAAAGGGTTGTCAAGCACGGGAACAGGCTGTCCAGGGAAGTGGTGGAGTCGCCATCCCTAGAGGTATTTAAAAGGTGTGTAGATGTGGTGCTTAGGGACATGGTTCAGTGGTGGGCTTGGCCATGCTAGGTTAACAGTTGGATGCAATCCTCTTAAAGGTCTTTTCCAACCTAAAGGATTCTAAGATGTTCCATCTGAGGAGAAGGTTTCTTCAAACAGTGGAAAGACAATTAGCCCTCTTCACGTTGGTGTTTTGGTTTTTGTTTTGGGTTTGGGGTTTTGTTTTGTTCTCTTGTGTTTTGTTTTTTTTTTTTGGGGGGGGGATGTTTGAGGGAGTTTGTGGGGAGTTTTTTGTTTATTTTTTTAAAAAAAATAAATCCCTGACAAATACAGTGACTGCTAGAGTTGCAATAACACAGCTTTCCAGACCTTTTGGCAGCAATAACTATGTGGAGGGAAAGGCATCCTTCAAGTGTCTGAAGGAGGAGGATAATGATTGAGATGCACATACAGCAAGGTTTATTTTTAAACCAT
This sequence comes from Cariama cristata, assembly GCF_000690535.1. Lineage (NCBI taxonomy): Eukaryota > Metazoa > Chordata > Aves > Cariamiformes > Cariamidae > Cariama > Cariama cristata. The sequence continues at coordinate 56,240 of NW_009622441.1, read as the reverse complement.
TTATACTGAACTTTAAAAACTCATTTTAAAACATAGCTTTTAGTGGCAGGAAATGTACAGTTAAAGGCAACCATGAAGGAGTGGTGAACAGGAAAGGAAAAAAAAACGCCTAAGAGAGGAAAATACCACAAAATGTGTCTAACTTTCATTAGCATTAAAAGCTATGTGTAAAGCAATGATTACTTTAAATTATTTTGAGAAAAATCTAACCACCTTTCAATTTCCAAGTGTCTCCACGGCAAATATTGTGTGACTGGTAGAAAGCAGTAAGGACACTTTTTTCCTCTTTACAAATGGGAGATGTAGAAATTCCATTAGTGACATCTGCAGGAGTTGAGGACTGTCACTTCAGCTTAGCTATTAACTCCTTTTTTGGGATGTCCTTGGAGAATTCCTGATGATCCAGGACACCATTCTGGAAACTGCAGCTAATCATTCCACTTTTAAGCAGTTTTATTCTGAGGTTTAATCAGCCCATCAGAATGCTTCTTACCAAAGTTTATTCCATTAAACTTTTCCTCTTTAACTATTTCAGGGGATTGTTTCATTTTCATTAAATATAAGGGAAGTGAAGCAGGGTTGGATAGAAAAATAGTCTTATATCCTATGAATAATCCACAGCTCAGGCAGAGATAGGAGCTTGGGAACTCTAGGAAGTCAAGGCCAAAATAACAATGCCAGGCCTATCAGTTTCTTAGTATCCCAGAAATTTTTTTTTTTTTTAGTTAAACCTATGCCTCATCAGTATATTTTACTTAACAAAAAAAACCCCTCCCAAACACTACCCCCTGCCCGCCCCCTCCAAAGGCTAAATCAGAATGTCCCATTAACTTCTGTGAGTGAAAAGCTCCAGT
>NW_009622441.1:32508-55355 GCF_000690535.1 Cariama cristata | reverse complement strand
CAGGAAACTCCCCAAATAGTAAGTTTTTATTTCCAGATGGAATGAGTATTATTTTAACATTTCAGAGTTGCCATGGAAAGAGGAATTCTGGCTTCCATTCACCTGTATTCATACATATGTCTCAACAACTTCATGGCTGTTGCATCAAAGGGGCTATAGAAGTGTAAATCTTGACTGTGGATTAAAAATATTAATCCACATGTTGAAGAATAATGTCACACCAAATAAAGTACTCAGTTAAACTCTGACTGGATTAATCCCACAAAGGTAGCATCCACTTGTGCGTATTTATATTTGCCACAAGGCACCAAGTACAGACGTTAAGGGAAAGAACAGTATGTTCAGGTTTTCGTCTGTCATGAAGCACCAGGTAAGCCATGTTCACAAAAAGATAAGGATCAATAGAAAAGTTAAGGTGGACCATCTGCAGCCATTCTAGGCTTGGATTGCCATGGTGACTTGAACCCAAAGCTCCTGGATGTTTTTGATTTCTCTTATAAGGACTCTGAGTTGAGCAGAGCAATTATGATTGATTTATAGCCTCTAGACCAGCAGAACTTCTTGAAACTATGCTAGCTTTATAAGTGGAGTAACTGTGAGTGCCCCCATTTTTTTCCCCTCTCCTGAGTATTTCATCTACTTTTTTTCTTAGTTTGAAACAGTCTCCAGTCCACTAGCAGGCAATTATTATTGTTATTCCTGTCATGTGCAAATTAGTGTCAGGACTGGCTAGCACAAAACACCCCAGCAGCAGGGCCTGTTGGGTGTATTTTCAGGGAGTCCACCCCATGTGTGAGAGGGCACAGAGGAAAGGAGGTGACGTGTCTGATATGCTACCAAGTACCTGAGAAAACCTGGCACCCTGGGGCTGGCAGGATGTAAGGGGAAAACCTACATCACAGGTAAGAGGAAAAGAGGGTGACAGAAGGAAGAAACTCATAGGAGAAGCAGTATCATCTTAAACTGTTGTGCAACAGCTGCAGTATGAATAGACTCTCTACCGCCAAGGAGACTTGTAACTACCAAGAACGTGCATAACAGCTAACTTGGCCTGGGTTTCTATACATGTTCTACTGGCTATGCTTTCTTTGCTCAGATGCTTTACCCATGCTGCCTGATGTTGCTCGGGGCTGTCAGCTTGAGTTGTATAGATGTTTCCAAGCAAACAGGTCTGCATAACACTCTGCAGCCCCTTACAGAGATACTACCATAGATCCTGGCAGCAGTGCAGTTTCATGAGTGCTGCTTCTCTCCGGAGGTAATTAGGGTAAGTGCTAGAACAGGTCATGGTTGCAGAGCTGGCTCCCTTACAGGCACCTTACTTGTCTCTGTACTGCTCTGACTGTACAGGGTAGTAACAGCTGACATACAAAGGAAAAGTGGCAAGTTACACATGTTCCAGCTCACTTCTGGCTTCAGAAAGGCTTGCAATTCCAGTGTACCTCCTATACCAACCACTCGGAGATGAGCTTCATCTTCCCTGATAAGAAGATGATGTATCTTCTTTGGCTCTGCCTTCTTTTTGTGCTATAGGAGGAATTAGAAAAGAAAGATACACTAGTCCTGCAGGTTGTGAAACGTTTGTCATCTCTGGACAGACCACTTTGGAGAAGCCCAAGTTGTACAGCCTGCAGTGGACTGAAGCAGCCTCTGAAGTGGACAAGAAGATTGTCTGCTGCATTCAGCCACCTCTGCACCACTGTTATTTGTCTCAACTCATCAGTACATCTGAACCAAGCTGGGACTCCCAGGAAATCTCCCACACTGTTTTCTCAGTCACGGTCAGCATGGCCTTTCACTGCCAATCAGTTTTCTTAATCAATAACTATAATCTATGCACAACCCAGTTGTATCCAGCTGTCAGAGCTAGTAGACTTCTGTACCAGCTCTATCATCTTCATCCCAGCAGGGTGGCTTGTGTTGTTGCTTGGCAGCACTTTCATCTCCTCTGCAGATAGCTAGCGTATTGGTTTGCTTAGGAGGAAAACAGATTTTGCACTGGTGAGAAGGGTGCAAAGAAGATGGAGCCAGACTCTTCTTGGTCATGGGACAAGAGAAAATAGATACAAATTGAAATGCAGGAAATTCTGACTGAGCAGTAAAAAAACCCAACAAACTTTTTAATGTGAGGGTGGTTGATCACCCAGAGAGGCTGTGGCATTCCATTCTTGGAGATATTAAAAGCCTGGCTGGACACAGCTTTGGGCAACTTGCTCTGGCTGGCCCTGCCTGAGCAGGGTTTGGACTAGATAATCTCCAGAGGCCCCTGCCAACCTCAACCATTCTGTGACAATGTAAGCCATGTATCCCAGAAGGAAGAAATGCAGAGGGTAGATATTTGCCAGGCACAAATTGTTGACCTCAGTAGAATGATGATACTTCTCGCTAGCTGGCAAGCTGAGCCAAACCACAAGGGCAGGAATCTCAGTCTATTCAGTTGCAGAAAAAAAACTAAAAGTGTGCACAGTACTGCAAAGCAATCCAAAATATTTATATTGCCTATTAAAATCCATTTGTTCTTCTTTATATTATACAGTATAATGAAGCAAACTTAGGATATAATATCATTATTGTGTGTTAGGCTGTCAAAGAATGACAGAACTATTATGGGTCATGAAACCCCAGGATGTTTAGTGAATTTACGGTTTAGTATTTTAAAGAATGAAATCGTCAGCCTTCTGTCACTTTAATTCTACTGAAGGGTTGAGTTTTATCAGCTACAAAGAGTCTTTCTAGTGATTCCAGCCCAGGATGCAAGAGGTTATTCCCTTTGTTCATCCCGATGCTTGAATCCCACCCCGCCCTCATCTTTCAGGAAAACATGGACAGCCCCTGCAGAGCCAACTACTCTGCGAGAAAAATGTTTGTTTTCATCATAAGAAAAAATTCTCAAGAACCATTAAAAGACAACAATGTTCTTCTTATAGTGGTTCTTCAACGTGGAAGCTTGTTATTCAGGATGAAACCATGGCAGAATATGTTTAAACATGAACATATTTCCTAGCTTTCCCAACCTTCGCTGCCTGTGGTCAAGAGGAGGGAGTTTTCTTTTCTGAAGCACTGTCACATTTGAGTGACACTGGCTCAGTATTATTACAGCCTTGCTGTTGGGCCTACAGTTTCTTTGGGATTTGCATTCAAGGAGGAGATAATGCTCCTGCTGTGACCTGAGAGCTCATGCCCTTGGGAATCAACTGCCTATTATAAAATGTTCTCAGGAGGGTTTTTTCAACTGTTTTATTTATAAAAGCACAAAGAAAACAGGTTAATAATGCTCAAAAGCTGTGGTTCTATTGCTGTGACTTTAAATTAGCCCATCATTTTAGAAAGTAGCTGGCAGTTTAGACTAACAGATCTTGCATAAATTAAGGAGGTATTTTAGTTCACTGGCTTCTATCCTCACATCTTAGGCAAGGTTATAACAATTTAGGAGATAATCCTGTGTACATAGTTATTATCTGTCATTCCTAGCTGTTTAAATCATAACAAAAATAAAACTCCATCTGTAAAAAAATATAAGTAAATAATTCTTTCCCACTCAGGCAGGACTGTCAGGTCTTTGCATGTGAGTTTTCAGCATGGCTTGAATGGGAGATGTTCAGCATAGTCCCTACTTGATGTATTAAAGGAGGAGTTCTCCTGGGGATGCAACCAAGGTGCTCTGGCCATAGGTTAGGAAGTCATCTGCACAGCTAGAAGGAGCTGTAGTTGCCGTAGCAGTCAGATGAGAACAATTTACCTGCATTGCAATACTTCATTTCTATCCTCTGTGTGACGCTTTCCATCTTTCTGTGTCTCTCCTTTCTTTCAGCTCCTGTTGAAAAGAGCTGCTTGTTTGTTTTGTCGCCCAGACAACATCTGTTTTACAGTGAGATGAAATCATAGTGACGTCCTTATTGCTGGGTTGGTTGGTGTTATGAGTGAAACGCCACTACATCATCACCTCCTGCCCTCCAAATAATTGATACCTTTGTCACCCAAGTGAGATGAGTCAATCAGAGGGGATGTGGGATGCTTTCATTTTAAAGCATACTCTGGTGCGTTTAGGAGATTACTTCTGGTTTTAAGCCTAAGGCCAATGCAAGGGTTCCCTTCATAGTGTCTTCTTTTTCCTTGGAGTACGTTGCTCGTGAGTGACTTTCAACAGCCTATAGAGAGCAGGTGATGGTGCCACTAATGGCCAGGGAGATTCTTGTGCTATGGAGCCAGTTTTCTTCCTATCGGTTTGTTGCAGAAGCAAAGACTGCTGCCGTTCTCCCTCCAAACCCACAAGGCAGCTAGGGTATGGACAAAACTCATATCAAGAAACATGTCTGCTTTGCTGAAATGACAGCAAGTGCTGCTAAGTTTGAAGGGAACACTGACATGTGACATTAAGTATTAGGTGTGACAGGCCCATGCTTAGAGTCCAGGTTCCTGGAGCTACTCATGTGATTGTACTAGATTTCAACTCTTCTTGACAAAAAAGTAAAAAAGGGAAGAGAGGGACAGAAGGGAAGTTGTTTCTAGCTTCCAGGACTTGGAAGAGAATCCCAGATGATGCAGGACACGTTTCATCTGCATTACAGCTGCTCTCTTTTTTCCTATTTAGAGGTCAAGAAAATACATTTTTGAATCCAGGAGCTGAGACAGTTGCCAAGGGAAACTCAATATTCCAGAGAGAAAATTGTTATTACATTTGCAAAACTTGAAGTTTCTGTAACGACTAAATGTAAAACAAATGTGACATAAGGAAGAGGAAAGAGGATGGGAAAATGAGGAGATGCAGTAGAAAGTTGAATCAGGGTTTAGCACGAAGTCCTGAAGTCAGCTATATCCCTTTACAGCACAGAATTTACAACACTGAGTTCCACAGAATACACCTGAGGAGCTCTGTGCTGAAGGACTCCCAGGGCATAGACTGCGCGTCGGTCTAGTTTTGTGCAGCGCAAATGTGCTTGGCTCTGGTGTTACTAACAGCAAGTAATAATGAGAAGCCATGATAAAATAATATTGGGTGTCACAGACTGAGACAAGGGGCTATTTCAGGTCAAAGTTCTCAAACTATGCTGAGTTTCTAAATATACCAAGTACATTTACACACTGTTTTACAGGCAGACATGAGCTCATGCTGCTCATGTTCCAGATTATGAGCCTGTCCCAATGCATAAATTAAGCAACTACATACAAAGGTGCTGAGCTCACACCAATATTTCTCATATGCAATTCTTGTTCTGCAAACCATCTCAGGAAATGCTGTCACTGCTATTTATAGAATTAGCGTTAGTTTCTCAATTTCCAAACAGAAGAAAATGGATATTTTACAAACAGCTGAAGGGATTAAGTCTTACATGATGAGAAACAGGTAGTGTTCCTTGTGCAGCCATACATACAGTCCACCCACATACATCGTACGCAGGCACTGAGCTGCTCTGGACAGCTGTTCCAGAGGCAAGAAATGGAAAGAATATATATATATATAAAGCTGCAACAAGGCAGACTCTAATTTGCTCCTCTTTTAAGGTATGTGCCAGTAACAATGCTGCCCAGAGCAAGCATGGAGCAAGGGAAGAATGATGCCTTACAGAGTGGCCACCCACAAGCTGTAGCAGCTCCAGAGGAGTAAGCCCGTCTCATCTGGCTTTCTGCAGCAGCCCTTGCCTGGGGCTGGGCCGAGCGGCACAGTGCTGTGCTGAATCATAGCTCTTGCTTTCCCCAGTAGCCCGTGTGCTCTCATGCTAGGTTTAAAGTCAGCAGTGCAGGTCAGACTGTGCAGGATGAAAGCATGAACAAAGAAGTGGTCCTCTCTGCTCACTGTGACTCAGATTGCGCAGCCTGGGAGCTGGGGCAGTCTTTACCCAAAGGCAATATGCTGAATGCACTACAGTATTTTCCATTCTGTCACATATCTCTCAGTTGATTTTCACTGGTCACAAATGCTCTGCTTTGGGGTTGTCATTAGCTGCAAATCGATGGGGTTTGAACATCAGCAGGGAGGCTGGTTAGATTGTGTGGTACCACTCTCACTCACGCCCCCCCCCCCCTTTTTTCCCCCCCGGACTGCCCTAATTCACTAGTGGCCACACATGTGTTTTGCAATTTGCCTTTTTTAGCCTGTCTTGAATTGGTTATCATGACCGCCCTGGCAAAGATGACGGTCCCTATAGTCTCAGCTCTCTGACAGAGGCCTGCTACTGAAGAGAGCTGATAGAAGTGTTTCAGGAAGGGCTGATGTGAACATTAATGCTGGCAAGTGAGAGGGGTCTCCCTCCTGCAGTAGTTTGGGTAGCACAACATAGATCATAGGACCTGCTGCTGTGTTCTTGGATGCTCTTCCTTCTGACATGGGCTGGTGAAGAGGCTGAGATTTCCTAATTTCTTTTTTTTTCATTTTACTGTATAGTCTAACAAAAGCTTCTGTATTTGTTGAAATTGACATGTTTTAGAAATATGTGTCAATTCTGACATTTCACATATACACAATAGAGGTGAGGCGCCTTAGTGTCAAAACATCCTGTTGTGATGTTTTCAGAGTAATTTGGGGGGTTCATTTCAGAAGGTTGTTTCAAAATGAAATTCATTTTTTCAACATCAAAATAATCTGAAAAAGTTGATAGTCTGAACTTTGTTACAATAGATTTTTAAAAACCTTTTAAATTCCTTTTATCGAACGCATAAAAATGTGAAAGTTTTAATTTTTGCCATTTCTAAGGAAATGGAAAATTAGCCTCCCCCACCCCTTTCCTCCTCAGGTAAATGCATCAAAAAACATTTCTTGTTTAAAGCTTGTTAGCTATCCTCTAGTACTAAAGATGTTTTCCTCCCTATGTCTCACACCACAGACCATACCATTTATGTGAACAAAGTAATCTCTGGAGCTTGACAGCTGCGAACCAAAGAGATTAAGGAAGAGATTTTGCTACCTAAAACCAGGTAAGTGTATAATGTTGTTTATGAGAATGCCAAGGTCAAAAAGATTGCATCTTCAGGGATCAAAATACCTCTGAAATCTACCTGTGACTTGCACAAAAATCTATAGTAAGGCTGAAAGCTGGAACCAGGTCTTTCGAAGTGCACAGTTTTTAACCAACCAAGCATTAATCTTCCTTTGCTCATATGCATCAATAACCTTCAGGCTACAGATGAAAGTAATAAGACACTTCTATCTAATCAGAGGCACTAAGGGAAATCACACTAACTTCAGTCTGATGGGGAGCAATCTGCTTTACAGAAATGCCGCAGTCACTGGCTTCCCTGGTTCAGTATTGCAACAACAGCAGGTGGCTTGAGAGGTCCCTTTCATCCCTAGAAGGTGTCTGCTGCGAAGTTTACAGTGAGGATCAAGGGGCCACATTCACCTCTTGCTTTCACTGGTGTTCAGGGAGAAGTTGGAGCTCTGCACCTGCAGAGAGCTATCTCTTTGTGGGACATGTGCAGGCCTGGTGCTCCACGTGCACGTCTTGCTCTTTTCTAACCACAGTTGTTTGTCCTGTTCTCTCTGCCCCTCAACCTAACTGCATACATACTGATTTGGCTTCAAAACAAGGTATTAAAAAAATCCTCAGAGGTGAAATACTGTCTGCTTATTACAACTGCATAAAATATTTCACCTATACAATTGCACACGTGGGTTAATTTTAAGCATGCCAACCAGCAGTTGAGCAAGGAGACCAAAGAACAAAACACAGGATGTCTGGTTCCTCTTTTACAAGGCTTCATATACCCAGTTACTTGGCACAAATTATCCAAGGCATTTTATGACACAGATAAATATTTACAATATAAAATCACAGCTTGATTCCTTAACTTGCTTCATCACCAAAGCTGAGACAGTTCAATGTTTAGTAAAATCTACTTAAGCCCAACCACCTTTTTGAGGCTAGCACCCTGTATTCTCTGGATGGTCCACATTAGGTCATGCCAAACTGACGGCTCTGAAGCATGGAGACATTAATTCGTCCCAAGAACAGACACTTTGATACAACCTATGCCCATCCTGCCCCTGCCCCTGAGCATCAACCTGTTTGCACAAGGTCAACTATGTGTTAAGTGAGAGAGTTGCTGGCTAGAGCCAAGTCCTCACCATCTGTGTGCAGATTCACAAGACAAAGTCTAGTGGGGCATAACATTTTTATGGAAGGGGCATTAAAAGGTTTCTGGAGAAGCAGGCTGTAAAACAACGAAAAAAATATTCCATGAAGTTTCAGTATTTTTGATACAACAGCAAATTTAAAAAACAATTGACCGGTTGTAAGTGCAAAGAAATTAATCTATGTTTTTAAGTAAGAAATACAGCATAGGTAATACTGCCCCATAAACACTTCATTTGGGCACAGAGAAACTATTAATTTTCATGATTCTTCATACCACAAGACAGAAAAGTAATCGTTCAAGTCATGTATGATGAAATCTAATGTTGTGGTATAATTTCTTCCCATCGATCGGCTCCTGGCCTATCTGGGATGATTTATAGGAATAACTAGGGACAGAAACTTACTGCAGTATTGCAAGGGCCAGTTAAGTTTATGTGCTGTACTGATGTTCAGAGTTAATAGATTTTAAATGGTAATCTATGTAGTACTCCTACTGATGCAAGCTTACCTCGAGGATCTGAACAGAAGAAGTAGGTGGAGCAGCAGCTAGTACAGCTGGCAGTCACCTCACCAGTTGCATTTGGATCACTTGGGTATGACTAGTTGTCAGCAGGAAAATAGAACAATCAAAACAACTTCTGATTGTAGCAAAAAAGGACCACACCTCAAGGGTATAAATCAGCATTGTGTAGTTAAATATCAATGGAGTTACACTGATCTATGCTAGTGAGGGTCTGGATCAGAAATTTGAAGGCAAGGAGGTTATTATTCCTTTCCTTTAATGCAGAGGTGAAATACGGAACCAGTGTTCTGGTGTCCAGAGCAGTTGAGCAGTCTTCAGAGAAGACAAGTTCCTGTAAGCAGACTTGAAAGATGGCATAGAAATTACAACCACTGCTACCACCATCATTCACACTGTTATCACACTCCGTGCCTCAGTGGAGACAGTTCTAGAGTCAAACAGGGTCTTGCTTCGGCTTTCTGCTTTTGGTTCAGTAATGTTAAGATACAGGGGGCCATACGCATCTATAGAGAGGCAGAGGCTTCCATAGGGAAGCAGGAGAGAAAAGAATGACTCCTGATTCCATTCTCGAGCATCAACAGGCTGGAGTTAACCTAAAAATGTTACAGTCAGAACAGTGCAGCCTGCAATGGTACATTTGCATTTCCATGGGAATCTCCTCTCCCCAAAACAAACACAGAAGCCAGGGGATGACACCCCAGGGCCAACAGACATTACAACAAGGCAGTGTTCCGCTGATGCTCACTTCTGGTATATCACCTGCAATTACAAGAGTTCAAGATCACTTTGTGATTCATTGTGTGGAAGTTATCAACGTGGTGCAACTAAAATTTAAATAGCAGTTCATATTTTTTAACTGCAATTTTGTTGGATTTTAGCCATGCAGAATGCATAATTCCTTCTATGCAGAAGCAAGAAGCTGCTTGTTTGTTTGAGGATTAGGTGTGGAAGTTTTGGTTTTCCAAACGCTTTGTTGCATTTTGAAAAGAAGCGAGCAGTTAAATCGCAGCAAAAGGGAATTGGTGCAAATGAACATGTGTGCTCTGAATAGAAAGAAACAAGGCTTCAGTTCATGCACCAGAGCCAACAGCTATGTTTTTTAAGAAGTTCCAGTGACTCTGCCTGCCATAATTCCTGCATTCCTGTGTTAGAGGATGTTTTCTTCCTAACTTAGGCATTGAAGTGAGTTTGCTCTAGACTCACAATAGAGAGATTTTCTCTGGAGGTGTCTTTTGTCTTTCTCTCCACTGACAAGAGAGGGAAATTCAAGTAACCACATGCCTAATGAAGGCACTTGGTTCACAGCTCTGGCATCTGTACATTACTCGATCCAGATCAGTCATGGGTTTGTATTGCTGTCAAATTATGAGATCAATCTAGAGCTTAGGCTAACTGTATTGCTTTTATATCAGACAAGACCAACAGGCACAGCTGTAGTACAAGTCATTAATAAGAATATCAGTGGAGAAATGCCAAAGGTGTTGGAAGTTGTGCCTTACACTGCAGTGAATGATGGAACAAGATGCAGAGCACAGGTGAGAGAGGCTATTTGGAGCTAGCTGGCTTCTGTACCTTGTGCATTCACCCATGTGTGAACACAAATTTTGTATGTCCCTGGGCTTCAGGATGTGCTCCAAAATGTGTCAGGCAACCTGGAAACAGCAGCTGTGGTGTTCAGGCACTGCAAGACTAAGCTGAAATCTGGCAAGTATTCCTGTTCCCTTCAGGTCCTTTTTGATTGCATCCAGGGAGGGTCTGCTGCTGCTTGGACTCCCCCCTTCCCCTCACCACAAGCCTGTGGCGCATTGCAACGGTCTCAAGTATACACTTGAGCATGGAGGAGGAGAACACCTAGGAAAGCCTTGGGCTGTTGCTGAGGAAGTTGTGGTTTGATTCATAGATCTGCTGCAGACTCCTTTTAAGACCTATTACTTAAAAATCTCTATGCCTCTATCATTTCATTTATAAAGTGAGGATCATGCTCTTTCCTTTGTCTGTCCTACGTATTGAGAGTGCAGGAACTACCTAGCTTCATGCATACACACAGCCTGCAGTACAAAAGGCCCTCATTTCTCTTTGTAACATTAGGAAGTATAGAAAATATGTCTAATGGGCTATGATTCCCACCTAGTACCGGTGGTTTTCCAAATCAAAAGGCCGTAAGTTCAATAGGGAAAAAGGAAAGGCCAGTGTTTTCTTATTCTTCCATTTTTTCTGCCCCATTTTCTCTGCCTTTATCCCCATTTTTGGTGTAGCTTTTATCTTGATTATTTTCTTTGATACCAAACCCCAGAATTCCAATTACTTTTGCTTTGCATTCTCTCTGTTTAGCTCTCTGTGGCTATGGAAATCAGCAGTACACAACCACTCAGTTACCTGATCCAAATGATTTTTTGAAACAAAAAAGAATACTTTTTCATTAGTTGCCTTGTCACAACCCCTGCCTGTTCTAGTCTTGGCATATGAATATAAAATTTTCAGAAGAGTAGTGTGGAGGAAGCTATCAAGAAAGGAGTGATTACATCTGACCAATAGTCCAAAATATGACCCTCCAGTCACATGCATTCAAGACAATTTGGATCCCAGCAATTTGATGGCACTTTATAATAATCCTTCCTCAGGATTAATAGTTACTGCTGAACTATTTTTACCCTTAATGCCACCATTTTGCAAAATGCTGTTTACGCTCTTTCCTCCACACACAGCCCACACATACCCAAACACCCCGCTTACAGCCATCATCTGTCAGATATACAATCAGCCTGACAGTGTGCACACACACATACCTTCCAAAAGACTATACGTTGCATTAGTGTTTCTTCTAGCACTGAGTCAACCTAACACGCTACAGGATCAGAACAGCAGCATTTTGCACAGAATAAAATGCAAGAGAGAATGGCATCTTTTAAGGCAACAAGTGAGGACTGAGAAAGCTCAACAATAGCACCTGCGTACTGAAATATCTCTGCTCTGTATCCTGGCTAGGCAGCCGTGCTTAATCTCTGCATTGTTTCTAATATACAGCATGCATCAGTGCTCTCTGGCCGTGATCAGCAAAGGGAAGGATATAGATCAATCTACACTGATTCCTGTTTTTCTTTCTTTTTCAACTCTTACCTCTTTTTTTTTTTCACTCCCCGGAGCCTTCTGCTAATCCTCCAGGTGTGCCTTGCAAGCTCCGCTGGTTCCATGGTCCAACTCCTCCTGCTTTGCAACAGCTCTGTCACCAGCAATAATGAAAACAAATGCTTTCTTCCCTCTACTCAATGGCCCATCAGCAGAAGTCAGTGAGATCTCCAGGGAAGCTGGTTGGCAGGACAGCTGCAGGTTCCGCTACCTTAGTTATAGAGGCATCATGCAAGAGGATTATGCACCCAGTTCTGGAATGGGGCATCAGTCTGCCCTTTCTAGACCTGAAGGCATCATCCCTTGATATAGGGCCTATCCACTCACAATGCAAATCAGCTGATGGACCTGGGAACTGCTGCGTTTCTGACTCTCTTTTGTCCTGTGATGATACAAAAGGGTTAAACGTGCAGGATGTGAAGATTATTGCTTTTTGGTTGCTCTGTCAGTGAAGCAATGCAGCATTTACAGTTCCCAGCTGTAGTTAGAGCTCTGAAAGGTACGGCTTCTACTCAAAGATCAGAGGTAACACTCATCCATCACCTGGAGATACAGTAAAGAGAGACAGGCCAATCTGTAGTAAGCAAGTTTATTTCATCTCTTCTGACATCTATAGATTAGACAGCTGCCAAGAAGATATAATAAGGTGCTTCACTAGGAGTTACTTTCTGAACTCATCAGGAATCGCTGATGAGATGAGCACATGCTGAAGCTGTTGCTGGTCCCTGTCCCAGTGGCCACATCCCCAATAATGAAGGAGCAATGCTGAGCCTTTACCGTGTGTCGAACTTGAGTTGAGTTAATACACCAGGATTTCTGGCTCACTAGCAAGAAACAGAGCACACAGAAAACCCGCTTCACGCTGAGGCTTCAGGCAGGAAACATGTGCCCTCCCTTCCCCCATCGTCAGCTGTTCCCAAGTTGATGGAGGCAGCCGCTGATCTGGATGAATGAGCCAGATTCAGTGTGGTGAGAGAAGCATCTGCCTGACTCAGGCCACCAAACAGCATCTGCCACTAGTGTTGTTTCTGAGTGATGCCAAAGAAAGGACGGGACCCGAGGGGTGAAGGTTTCATCTGCGAACCTGAGGACTGGCTTATTTGCCTCACCCCAGCAGCAGTGCTTTACAGACACAACTATAAACAGATACTACATGTTAAGACTCAAGTTGGTATGTCTACCTAAAGGGTAAATGGTTGTTTTCCCCCACACACTCCCCGAAGGTAGCAAAAGAGCTGCTTTATCTGCAGCTCTGTGTCAGCACAGGCAGTAGGAGCTGTCAGCCAGCCCTGGCAGCCCTGCCAAAAAAAAAATAAATCAGGTCACCCACCCTCCTCACACCTTTGGGTGAGCAGCCTTCCTAGGCCTGGGAAATAAGAAGTTCAGGGGTTTCCCTCAACAGTAACTTTTCCATGACTTCAAAGGGCTGATTAGGCTGTGCTGTCCATGTAGGGCACAGGAGGGAAGGGAAGAGGATGGAAAAAAAACACAACCCCTTCTTCCAGAGTCACTGTGTAAAATATCCCCCTGGGATTTCCCACCACTAGGGAGTGACCCACTTTGATTATCTTTGCCCTGATTATCTCCTAAGCCTCCTTTTACGTTAGAGCAGTGTAAAGAGACCAGGAAAAGATATGGACACAAGCTGCTTCTTAAGGTGCAATTCTTTGTGGGATGCCTTGGTACAACATCCCAGGAAAGGTGGAAAAGAGAGCACATCGTCAGCCAGCATTTCAGCGGCTCACAGGCAGCATGCTATCAATTCCTTGAGAGGGCACAAATCCATTTTTGTCTTTTTTCTTTTGGCCCTGACAAAAGAAAGGAGAAAAACCATGCAATTTACCGCCTGTCTACATCACTTCAGGCAAACCAATCCATCCAGGCACACAGTAACTTCACTCACAGTTTCAGGCTCAGAGCCAGACGTTTCTATCCAGGCTATCAATAACTTTTGGATGGGGAGCCACAGCGGACAACAGTCTCATAGCTATTGTAGGCTTCATCATAAGGTGTCAGTATTAAGCCTTCTCACTACCTCATCCCCTGCCAGAAAAATAATTTCCTTGCATGGTGTCTGATTACCCAAGCGACAAAACCTCAAAGGCAGTTCAGAGAGAACAGGAGTCAGTGCAGGCCAGTGCCTTTAAAGAGACTTTCCATCCTGTGTTAAGCTCAGTCAAAATTAATTGGGCCTGAGGGGTCAAATTTTTGTAAACACATTTAGGTACAGTGAGATATCTAATTCCCAGAGTTGCCTGTGAAAAAAACTCACCTAAGGCTTATCTGAATCCTTAGGTACTTAAATACTTTTAAATAACCATTCCAAAATCTTGAGTTCTGCAGTCAGACTGAACACTTGAGCTGTCATTTACAAATCCTGTTTTTTTCCTAATAATGGGATTACTGGAGAAATTTTGCAGTAGCTTTGGCAAAAGTCAGTCTTTCATATCTATACTTTCATCTCTTAAATTGGGGGAGGGATATTCAAAAAAAATCCATCTTATTAAAATAAACAAAGCCTATTTGTGTGAAGAAACTGAATCAATTTTCCTTACCATCCTGTACACAAAACAAATATGACAAAGTGATTTGTACAGTTCTGTCACATTCAAGTGACATTGATTATTTTGCTGTTTTGTGGATTGCATGCAATTTCAAGGGCTGAGTTTGCTTACTTATGGTTTAATGGCAATTTCAGGTAACATTGTTCCTTGTGTGATTGCTTCATGCCTAAAATATTTGCAAAACATGGTGGCAACATCATCTGATAGATGCCTAGAAACATTGCTTAATTCTGTTAAGACACATGGTGGCATTACACAGCAGTGGAGTTCACCAGGAGAAAGAAATTAGATTGCAGTTTGCAAAGGGAGTTGCAGAATGGCTTGCTGGGTGAGGAACTCATTGCAGGGAGATGTGGCCGGACTGGCTTTCCTGAGGGCTGCTGGAGGACTGGGCTGAGATTATGGATACAAGAATCGATTCCGTTCACTGACTCCATGAGCTGCTCAGGAAAGTATGATGTACTTTGCCAGAGAGAGGCAGAGAAGTCTGGGAATGAAAGAGGAATTAATACAAGGAAAGCTCTGAGGGTTTCCCCAGGTCCAAAGATGGGTTCCCAAGG
This sequence comes from Cariama cristata, assembly GCF_000690535.1. Taxonomy (NCBI): domain Eukaryota; kingdom Metazoa; phylum Chordata; class Aves; order Cariamiformes; family Cariamidae; genus Cariama; species Cariama cristata. Next base: position 40,510 of record NW_009622441.1, on the reverse strand, counting down.
AAACTCCACCACGTGACCATGTGACAAATCTCCTGGGATATACGTGGCATATGCAGTCTGATGTCTTCACTGCAAGCCTGTAACATGTGGCCGGCAAGTGCTCGTGCTGCCCCAGCGCAGCAGGAGCTCAGATTAGCAGGCACTCCCCAAAGCTGTTTTTCTGGCAAGCTCAGTTCCCTGACCCCTCCTGTGAGAAGGCTTCACAGATCAAGGAGGCAGCATGCTTCCCTCTTCGATGCCAGAAGGATTCATGCGAGGGAGAAACAAGCAAACTGTCTTGCCAGAGAGGAGAGAGCATGGAAATTATTTTCAATCTGTGTTTTTGCAAGTGCGGGGAGAGGCTTCCACTGCTCCACTTCCATGGAGTTGCATGCTGCCAGACTCGGGCCAGCTTCTGAAACTTTGCCAGTTAGCACACTGAGCAAAAAATAACTTTAAGGATCTTGTAAAACTCCTCTCTGAAAGAGAAAATAATGTTTTACTTTCTCCTGTCAAATCGTAACCATATCTCAGGAGTGAAATAAATGTGTTTTGGCACACAAAGAGGTCAGGATGCATTTTGATGGCACTATTCACACTTTGTCGCTAAAATGGACTGAGCATTTGGAAGAGCAACACACTTTACTACTTAATAAGAGGACGTGAAGAACATTTGGGTTTAACCTCTCCACCAACAGACATTTTAAAATACTCCTGGCAAGCTGTTCCTTTTTGATAGCAAAATACTATCAGAAGTTAGTGGCACACTGCTCTTCCCAGGATCTAGTCACTGCAGTAGATCAGAGCAAAGATCAGGCCAGGCTAGGGTCCCTTGACAGGAGACAATAGCTGATGTTTCAGGTAACGTGTCCCACAGTATGATTATGCACACTGTGAAAATCATCATTGATCCCTGGCCCAATGAGATGGCTTGGGGAACTGCAGTACACTCTTTTCTGGCCCTGGCATGAACCCCTGCGAGCAGTGTGCCGGTAATTTACTGATGCTTGTAGGAAGCTCCTGTGCACACATCCTGAAAACAGGCCTCTTCTCAGCCCCTTCCCAACCTCCCCCTCCATGCCATCCATGTTACTGAAAACAGAGGTTTTTGTCCTTACATGGATGCAGGGGTGGATGGACCCTGGTGGGATCCCTGCCTTGCATCCTGCCCTGCTCAGCATGGGAGCACTTGCACCATGTTCCACAAAGCTAATATACTGTACATGGCACCATGCCTTTGGCTTTGCCTAGGTGAGCTAATGCCTGAAAGGAAAAAAAAAAAGTGAAGAGAGTGATCAGAGAAAGTGTGCAGAAGATTCCTGCTCTCTTTTCTTTTGTTTATTATCACCTCCTTTTAATACACCTAGCCTGTCCTCAGGAAACCTGTCTTCTCCTCCACGACCCTGCACAGTTTTGGGAACAAACAGGGCATCAGCTCGAACTCTAAAAGTAAGGAAAAACCTGCAATACATGGGCATGCTAATTATTTAGAGCCTTGAATAAAAGCTTGGCATTTTCTGGCATTGCTGAGAGCAAGGTGGATGCCGGCTCACCCTCTTCTCCCCTGGGATATTTAGAAGCGGACCATGGCATGTATTTCTAATGTTACCGGGCTCTAAAAAGAAGCATATGTGTCACCCCATGGCTAGGAGTGAGTAAGTGATCAGGTTGGAAGTGTCATCCAAGACAGGCTCATGCAGCCAGATGTGACTGCTACTTCAACACCACCACAAATCCTGCAGCGTTGGTAGCTCAAGGAGTGCATTAAGTGAGCTGTTTCATGTGTTTTGGGACCACCTAGGGCTCTGTTACACATCCCACTGCCATTCTGACCTCGATCTTCAAAGACCAGTTCCAAAAGGCACAATGTAAATTTCAGCTAAAGACATGGAAATAAACCTCTTGCACCATATTGTTTTGAGGTCTTTCTCCCACAGCAGTCTTTCAGAGAAACTAGAAGATGGAGCTAGGATTTAATCTGAAAAAGATAGGTTATGAATCTACAGGTCACCCTTATAGAGCTCAGCAGGTGGGATATCAGTACATTACCTTCATTGTAGCAAACTAAGTTGTGTTTTATCGTCTTTCTCTGCAGAAGAGATGTTGGCCCCCCTCTCTCTCCTTCCGTCTCAGTAATGCATTGTAACCCATGACCCCTCAGATAAAAGATGAGAATACTAATTGCTTGGAAACACTCCACAGAAAGTGAACGTTAAGTGGACTAATGCTGAACAGCAATGGAAATTACAACACAGACATCATCAGAATCCATCACAACTAATGAGATTAGAGTGGATACCACAAGAATTCATAATGATCTACTCTGTGCCCCAAAAATTTTTGTCAGTGCATCTGAGCCATGCTTTGCTCTTCTCCTGCCCTCTACTTGCACACTTTGAAGAGTACACACAAGGGAGGACCCCAGGAGCCTTTCATCCTACTCTACCTCTCTTATACAACCCTTGTTTCTAATTGTATGCAGACACAACAGCAGTGGCAATGACTTCATAGCGAACCCCCCTAATGAATAAATCATCCTAATTTCAAGGCAAAGTTAGCACAACCATCCACTGTGTCATGTCCATGAATCACAGTGATAAAGGGCCATGCTTGTTGAGATATTGCTTATGCAAATGCAATAGAGCACTAATGAATGTAAGCAAGGTCCTACAGTGCCAGGACAAGGCAGGCTTGTGCCAAAACTCCTAGGAAGTGGCTGTTGCTTTGTTCAAAGGAGTACGTGATGGGCTGGGGCAGAGAGGTTCTCGGTAGCCTGGGACTGTACTGTTCATTTATTTCAGATCCAAGGTTATGGTCCTTATTCTTTAGGGACATACTTTCATACCAAATATTTCTGATTTATAAGCAGCAAGGCCTCTCTCTGAATTCCTGGAAACTGTGATAGGGGAGTGGGTATTCTGAACCAGGATGATCCAAAGATCAGCTCCTTTGTGATGAGATAGCAGCATATTGGGAGCACAGTGTAAGGTGCTGGAAAGGACCCACAATACTTTGGATTTCCTTCATTATTCTCCAAAGCCTACTCTAATTTAACATCTCACAAAGCAAGGCTTTGCTGAGGAGATATCTCTGTTTTCAAGCAGATCTCATTGTTATTGTGTCTGTGCTGGTATTTGATACCTCAATGGTATTGTTTGTATTCTCTGGAAGCCTATAAAAGAGGTTTAGAACCAAGCAAGGGTTAGTCCTGTGGCACTAGGTGATTTATGGGTAAAGTGTAAGAAAAGGCCCTGCCACAAACAGCCAGAAGGGCAAATAGCTGGGTGAGGGATAGGATAGGAGAGAAAGGCAGAGTGATTTCCTCAAGGTCACACAAGTCACAGCACAAAGCTGGGAATAGGCTCGATGACTCACAGGGAAGTGCAGTATATTGTCCTGCTGATGCAGAAGTCTCCAATATCCCTGACTAGCACACCACATGAAGAAATTATTTCATGCTCTGGAATTCTCTGGCACCAAGTATCAGCCAAAAAAGGTCTAAAACAATGAATGTAGCTCACTATATGTGACCAAAGCTTTTCTGTTCCCAATAGGTGCCAAACTCAATTGATTTTCATTTACAGTTTCTTTATTAGGTGATGTCATGGATTGTTTATCTCTGAAAGCATTAAATGATATAAAGCACTTGGTGAGTCATTGGGAAAAACAGTCTTCAAGCCTAGCTGGTGCAAGAAGAAAGGACCATAAATTCCCTAGCCTCAGTGTTTCCAAGACTTGAAAGCAATTGCATTGCTCTCACACAGTGAATGCAAGGAGAGTAGCTCTCCCACCATTCCCAAGTCATGCAATCGAGCAGCTAATACTTCACTGTTTGGTGTTTGGGCTTCAAAGCCTACCAGTGTCACTCATTGCTCCAGAAATCAGCACCTGAAGGCACCTTGGACTGGTGCCATTTGACTGTGCCTCAATGGGCCAAGGCTGGAGCAGCGGTGCTGTTCAGACTGCAGCTGAGCCAGTGAAAAGCATAATTTTCCCTAGCGCATAACACTATAGGAGTGTTTGACTTACTAAGGTCTGTGTTGTCACAGCACGTGTTGGTACCCCCTAACACAGTTCTGTATTTTATTAGGTTCATGCAAGCCCCCTTTGCAGCCTTAAAACAAAGCAAAAACATGCCTCGAGCACACTGATAAAGGGCTTTTGAAGGGAGACAGATGAATCACACACGATTTCACAATTAGCACTTTAATTTTGAACATTAATTAGGGCGCTGGTGTTTGGAGAGTTTCGTTCTCATCGACCCACTTACATTGTTCAGAGAAGGCCTAAGGAGACACTGAAGTTTGCAAATAAATCAATAGGAAAAATGAAAAGTCAGTACCAGCTGCAGCCCATGATCTGAACACTAGTGACCTGGGAAATGCTTCACAAAAGACGACTTGCTTACTAGGGCATGGGAAGAAGCAATATTTCTGTTACAATACCATGACACTAAAGAAATACAGGCACAATGAAGAGAGAGTGGTTCCATGTGCAAGGCATAGGATAGGCTACAGATGGGAATCCGCAGCCCAGCTTTGGTTCACGGAGTAGTTCTCCTGGGCACTATTATGGTTATCCTATTGAGCTCGAACATCCTTTGAAAACAACATTATTCTTGTGCAAGAGGAAAAAACGTTACCGGTTTGGAGGTGTAAACACAGTAACTAAAGCCAAAAGTCTGTAAAGAGGCTTGGATGTGAATTCATTATGAATACACTCTGATGAAATGAGATTTACTGGCTCTTCTTTACATAAGGAAGTGGAATGAAATCTGGAAATAAAACCAGATGGAGATAGCACATCCCAGCCATAATATAAACAGGAGTACTACTAAGCAGTCGCTACAGGTGAAGCAACAAATATATTTATCCAAAGAAATTGCAGACACTGAAAACACCTGCTGCTTTCCAGCAAGATAAAAGCCAAGAGAAGATAATTCCTCCCAAGCCACAAAAAGAAAAAAAGAAATTACGAAGAAAACTGAAAAATACACCTCCATCATGGCAAGAGCGGAGTGACCTTGATCATATTCTGACAACCACCTTGTATATCAGCTGGAAGACAGCAAGGACGCCCCTGCAGTAGGAGCATCCAAAGCAAGGTTTGGAATACAGATGGCATGTTAGGCTTTGCAGGTCGAATGGCAGTTTTAGGGAGCAAGGAGGATTTTACCAGGTCACACTTGCTACAGCCTTTCTGGCATGCAAATGAGCACTTTCCTTTTTCAAGTGTCTCATCTCGGCATGCAGGAGGCAATATGTCTCGCTCCCTCCCCTTTTTCTGTCCTCTGGCACAGAAAAGGCAAGAGCTCAAACCCTGAGAATTTGCATCGGAGACCACTGCTGGAAAGCACACAGCAGATTGGAGAGTTGCATGAATGTAATTTGTTTTCCTTTACGTAGAAAAAAAAAGCTGCTGTAGGGAACAGGGTCCTATTACTCTGTACTCTGCATGGTGTCATCATGGTGTACACTTGATTTAAGTGGCAGGAACCTTAATTAGGGCTCTAAACAGGCCAAATACTGCAGTTCAGACTACTGGGAAAGAAACATTTGTCTGGTCAAAAGCAAACGAAATTTGATTAGTTTTCCTGAGGGATCCAAGGAGTGAAACAGGAATGATTCAGAGGAGACACAAAATCCAGCAAGATATGGCTGGATTATTGCTCTCATACCCTTTATATCTTTTTAAACATCTGTCCAGACTGCAGTAAGCCTTGTAGCCTACAGATGCAAATGATAAACTGCAAGTGAAGTCTGTGGAAGAAATGATAATTACAAGCTAGATTCTCCCTGGGATCCCGATCTGGAAAACAGCAAAGCCATCAGCTTGAAAGGGTTATTTCAGATTCATGAAGCTGTAAAAGAACTCTGAAGAAAATCTTAGGAGCAAAATTATCGTGGATCATGGTCATTCACGGAGGCAAAAGCTTGCGATGTCAGAGCTGCCCGGATCACAGCATCTCTTTGGAAAGGCTTTTTGGAAACATGCATTTTATATATGACCTTTAAAGCTTTAGCACTGAGCACGCACGATAACATATTCCAGAGCATCTGTAGTTCCCTCAGCCACAGAGCAAGCAACACATGGGAAGCAAGCTCTTGTGGCAGTACTGGGAAGAATAGTATACTGATAGTGGAAAGCAACCAAGTGTTGCTGAATCCAGCTACGTGGAATGGAGCTGAAGCTGATGTGAAAAGCAAACGTTATGAAGAAATTGTGCCCTGGAACCACCATTTATCGGTCGTCTTTGACTGCAAGGCGTCAAAGGTGCAACAGGTGGGCACGCGTGTGTATTTCCTGGTGGGCAGCATGGTGACCATCCTTCAAAAAGCAGGTTCTTCTGCTTCTGCTGAGCTTCTAGCACCTGGTAGAACCAACGCAGCCACACAGATGGAGCTCCTGTTCAAGCATGCAACCACCCAGGTTTCCAGCTGTGGGATGTGTGAAGGGATTTTGCTAGAAGCGGAAAGGAGATCGAGCAGCAGGTTCAGTACGAGTCAGCAGTGAGTTCTGGCAGCCAAGAGGGCAAACCGCATCCTGGGGTACAGGTACATCAAATACAGCATAAGCAGCCAGTCAAAAGAGGGGATTAGCCCGCTCTGTTCAGCGTTGGTGCAGCCTCCCCTTGAGCACTGGTGCAGTTCTGGGCCTCACCATTTTACAAGGATGTGAAGGCACCTGAATGCGTCCGGAGGAGGGCAACCAAGCTGGTGAAAGGGCTGGAAGGCATGTGCTGTGAGGGGCAGCTGAGGACTTTGGGCTTGTCTAGTTTGGAGAACAGGAGGCTGAGGGGCGGCCTCATGGCTCTCTACAGCTTCCCGAGGAGGGGACGAGGAGAGGGAGGTGCTGAGCATCTCTCCCTGGGATCCAGTGATAGGATGTGCAGGAATGGTTCAAAGCTACGTCAGGGGAGGTTCAGATTGGATATTAGGAATCATTTCTTTACTGAGAGGGTGGTCAGACCCTGGAACAGGCTTCCTAGAGAGGTGGTCAAAGCCCCAAGCCTGTCAGTGTTTAAGAGGCATTTGGACAATGCCCTTGGTAACATGCTTTAACCTTTGGTCAGCCCTGAAGTGGTCAGGCACTTGGACTAGATGACTGTTGGAGGTCCCTTCCAACTGAACTATTCTATGCTTATTTTTTTGGGTAAAAGCACTGCGGTCCTGAAAGAGGAAATTTTATTGAAACAAGCTCTCTTCACATGGGAGTGACAGCTGAGGTAAATACAGGTTAAATAGATGGTATTCTTCAGTAGAAGCAATGGCAACTACTTTGCCTGTATCACTCTTATAAGCCAGAGGCCTCTTCATAAATCCACAGCTTCGCATCTTTATCAGCCTTGAAATAAAGATTTGTACTTGTTGGTTCAATTCTTACTGTCTTCCTAAAAGTTTTGTATGATCTTGCTCTGGAAAGGGAAAAATGAGCAAAACAGCGTATCTTATTTACTGTCTCCAAGAGCCTAGATACCAATGCAAACAGGCATGTTTATTTTACAAGTGCCTGTACACATAATATTAAGATCAAATATTGGTTCTGGAGTAGGGACTCATAATGGGATAGTTTTTTACTTGATAAATAGCTGGGTTTGTGTGGGGATTCATATCAGGTTCCATACAAACCTAAAGTAAATATTTGCCCATCTGTGTAGGGTTGACCCTGGCTCGATGCCAGGTGCCCACCAAAGCTGCTCTGTCACTCCCCCTCCTCAACTGGACAGGGGAGAGAAAATATAATGAAAGACTCATGGGTTGAGACAAGGATAGGGAGAGATCATTCGCCAATTACCATCATGGGCAAAACAGACTCAACTTGGGGAAATTAGTTTAATTTATTACCAATCAAATCAGAGTAGGGTAATGAGAAATAAAACCAAATCTTAAAACACCTTCTCTCACACCTCCCTGCTTCCTGGGCTTAACTTCACTCCCAATTTTCTCTACCTCCTGCCCTCCAGCTGTGCAGGGGGACAGGGAATGGGGTTTGCCGTCAGTTCATCCCATGTTGGTTCTGCTGC
>NW_009622441.1:0-32360 GCF_000690535.1 Cariama cristata | reverse complement strand
GTCGTGGGCGCCCCGCCCCACGGGGCCACGGGCCCTGCCAGGAGCCTGCTCCAGCGCGGGCTTCCCTATAGGAACCTAAGGTCTGCAAAGAAATGGGCTGGAATTTAACTACGGGAGGTTGCAAAGGGAATCTTGCTGACCTAAAACTGAATTTTTGCTTCTTCATTCCTAAATATTACATCCATTAGGCTCTCTCCTCCCACTCTGAATCTATTTTTCTATACACGGATACATAAATACAGTTACTATTTTAACTGCCTTTTAAATACAAATGTTGCCAATTAGCCAATGTTTTGCACGACGCCTGGAAAACATAAAATCCACATATGGCCAGATCCTTGGTTGGTGTCAATGCTTGCAGCTTTGCTAATTTTTTTGGAGCTGGGCCACTTTATGCCTGCTAAGGATATGGCTCAGTAGTATCCAACTGAAAGACTCTCTTTGGATTCTCTAAGATGTAGATCTGGACCATTGTTACTACAAATGCTTTTAAAAATCTGCAGTATGTTAGATGTTGGGTCTGCTACTCTGGTAAACAATCATATGTTGGAATATTTTCCTACTACTTCAAACCCCATGAAGCAGAAAACGCAAAGCTTGTTGTCTCTCCTCCTGTTTATGTTGGGACCAATAATGCTAATTTTCAAATTGAATTTAACATATGTCTGAAAGTTGCCTGATTGCCCCAGCCAAAAATTGCAATTGGCAGCTCCAGTTTCTGGCATGGCTGAATTCAGAGTGGACTCTCTATGCAGATCAAAATACAAAGCAGCATCACTGGTGAAGCCTGCAATACAAGTTGTTCCCAGAAATGTGCCCAAATCTTTGATATTTAATTACAGTATAGGTCAGGAAAGTGTGAAAGGAACAAATTCTGCTACATATTTACTAGGAAATGAGAAATCACCCTCAAGTATGTGACACTAGAGAGCTGAATAAAAATAGGAGTTTAAAAGAAGATTAAATCTGCTGAAGCTAGGATTTAAATCCATCAAAATTTAAAACACCTGGTAAATTCAGATGTTGTGTATCTTTCCTTAAAAAGAATACTCTCAAGGCAGCATAATTTTGATAGAGCTTGTTACTGGACCATGAAGTGGAAATATTCCTGCCTGGCTTCAAACATAGGTTTTGCAATTGTAGGAATAAATGAAGTTGAACACTAGCTGAACTTGCCAAAGGGCATTTTAAAACCAAGAGAGGAGGGAAAATGAAACGTAAAACAACAAACAGAAGGACAAACAGTAATAATGCCAATGAAGTATGAACAGCCACACAATGATAGGTGCTCCCTTGGAAAAAAAAAATTAAAATAAGAATGCAGACAATCTATCTCCAGGAATTTTTCTACACAAAAGTTAATATTAGCATACTGGGAGAGGAGGAGTTCCACATTAAGCCAGGTCGCTCGTAAGTTAAGGGAGCCCTCTTAGAAAGTCCTTGTTCAAAGGATCAGATTTTGGATGCAGATGTAAGAAGCTGGCTTTGGAACAGCCCCAGGGGTCACTTGGCTTTGACGCAGAGTGGCAAAAGAAATTCAGATGAGTTTACTAAAAATGAAGCTGTTGCATCTAAGGGCTTTTATTAATTAGCCTACGACTCAGTTGCTGCTGTGAAATAAAAAATAAAGCCTGTTCAGTACCATCTCTTGATTTTTCTTTTTCCACCTCTAGTTTCTGGAAATATCTTTGCATATAGCAGAGCTGTACAGTCTCTTGCCTTGACAATTTTGTCTCTCAGTTGTACTTTCCTGTAGCCACTAAAGTCGAGGGTAGCTAAGAGTTCTGGATGTCATGGTGAATCTTTCTCTCTCTTAGGAGGTGCCTCCAGAACCCTTGAATATATGAGATTTTTCAAATTCTTAAATGGATGTGCCCTAACATCATCCCAGTAAATAGGGCAAGTTTAGTAGTAAAGCTGGTGCTAACAAGATGTCATTGGGAAAAGGGGAGGAGAGAAGCCTGCCATGATTTATATGAAATGTACTGTGGATCCTGGTTGGGTTCTTGTTCAATTGTCCCAGAACTTACCTGAAAAACATAAAAATACCTATAAAAACCTTGATGCTCATTTTTAATGCTGCAGCTTTGGGGCCGGTTTTGAAGAATGGACCCCTTTTATTGTACTGTAAATACGCATACATGTTTTGTGATTAAGGCTCGCTGTATGTCTGCATATGCATATTTATTATTATTTATTATTTATATGCCAACAGAAATGTACATGGCACCTCAGAGTCGTATAAAACAAGCTGTTACCTCCCGTGAATTGCTTCCAGTCTAAGTGCTTTGTAAGGCTTTTCAAGCAACTAATTTGGAAATCCAGCTTTTTAGTGCCACTTTTTAACAACAGATGCGCTGATCCAATAGAAATAATTCATTTTCCCATTGAAATTCTGTGATGGCTGCAACAGACTGGCAGTGCGCAGGTTTCAGGATGAAGTTGGAGTCTTCATTATAAGAAAACTCTTTCTCTTTCTCTGTCCTTTTTTCTATTTTATGACATGATTTATTCATATTACCAAAGGCCTTGAAAGCTGAAAACAGAGATGGATTCCTGTCTGCAATGTGCCAAACATGCACAGTGTAAAGACAGCTGCCGTACCAAGCAGCAGAGAATTTATAATGCATTTCTGTTTCTGCTGGACTGAGTCACCAAGATGACCCTGTCCGTCTAGATCCAACTGTATCACACTTTGGCTGAAATATGAACAAGAGATCAACCATTTGCAGATTAAGTGGTGAAAGAAAACACCTACAGAGAGCATGTGTCAGAATGGCTCTATCAGGAACTTAAAGACATAAGATTCCCTGGAGGACTACTGCTGCACGTGCAATATAAATTATACAAGCCACCAGCCAGCCAACTTGGAGGCACTTCAAATAGCTGTAGCTGCAAACCCCATTTTTATGTCCTTAAAGTTCTGGCTGGAATCTAAGAGAGGGACTGCAAAGTGGCAGATTCAGCCCCTGGTCCAACTGGAAGTGCTTACAAACCTTGGGCAAAGCAGCAAGTGTGTGAGGAGGCACAGAGCTCTGGACAGCAGCCTGGGAAATCTCCACTGCAGAGAGGAAGAAGAGAAATAGTCCCTCTAGCACACTGTCGCTGCTGGAGAGCGGGGAGAGCTCCCTGATGCGCTTTTACCAGGAGCATTTTGGGGGATGCTTCAGAAGCAGTGTTACAGAGGAAGCTCAAGCTCATTTTACAGCCCCAGCACTGGAAGAAAAGGAATTTCCACTGCATTTAGCAAAGTGCTGGCAATTCCTATTTTGAGACAAGCAAAACAAATAGGGGATGCCAAGCAGATCTGCAGCCAGAGCATCTGACTAAACAGTGTGTGCTTGCCACTCCTTTCCCTGGCTTTACATCAGACTCACACCAGTGACGTCAGTGCATTTACCCCTTGTTTATAGCAGCCGTAGAGAGAGAAAAAACAAGCGAGCTGGTTTCAGTAAATCAGCCCAGCCTCATTAGCTCTCATCAACTTGCTCTAACATGTCCAGTGAGTATTTGGCTTAGAAAGAAGGTAGCATTTACAATACACAGGGCAGGATTTGGCAATGAGGATTTTCAGGAGATAGTAGGTCAAAGCTCTATTCCCACAGAATAAAGCCTGTCATAAACACTGGCCTGTTTTACTGTCAGTTACTGATTAATGCTGCGATTGCTGTGGCCATTTGCTGTGGCTACCTGAGCATTGTCCACTTGCAGACTATTGCAATGGGACCTGGGCAAGAGAGGGAAAGTATTTTTCATCTCCACTGCTGAGAAGCTTTTAAATTAAACCTTTTTTTAGGAAAAAACTTGCACCAATTTTCCGGTTCTTTCAATGAAAGAAAAAAAGCATCCCTACAGCCCAAAAAGAGATTGACTTATCATTGAGAAAAATTGAATAATTTGAAAGAGGCAAAATTATGTCAAAACAGAAGTCATCTTTTAATGAAATGTTCGACCTGCCTTCTTCAAGCAGCAGGGTTTCTATAAACACAGTCTATCCTGGGTGTTGGTGCCTGCCTGCCCCTCCTCCAAGGCATGGAAGGGAAAGCAGTCCTGTGAGAGCTGACATACTGGGCCCTAAAGAAATTACACTGGAGGGAGGCATGAATGTTCCTCCCTCTTTTAGCTGATGGATGAAGAAATCCATCTGATTCTGAAAGCTAGAGGAAGAGAAAAACAGCTTTATGGAGTATACCAGACTTAAATCTGGTGGCTGTTTATAAATAATTTTTCCAAAGCTTCTCTGGCGCTCAGCTCCAGGGAGACATTTAAACCTAGACTGCTCATGCTGCTACTGCTGTCACTGCTACACGAGGCACTCACCTCACAGCCAGCCTGGGCCATGCAGGAAAGCAGGATTCGGAGCAGTGCCGGGCTGTGCCTGGGGACACCAGCGGTGCTATGGGGGTAGAGGAGCAATGAGGGCAGCTGCTGCAAAGGCAGAAATCCAGGTACCCTTTGGAGGAAGCTGGAAGAGTTTATGAGGAGCCATGACAGCACTGAGAAGAGTCTCTGAGGTGACAGAGAGGAGAATGCAGGGTTGGAAAGTGCATTTTAGAACAGTGTTTCTCCACAGTAGAAGTGTGGGAGAAAAAGGGCTGACTCATGGTGCCAGTCCTGCTCATCATGGAAGGCAGCAGCTGGTGAATGTACAAGGGGCAACGATGAAGTTCTGTCTCTGTCTTTTCTTAGAGAGTCTGAGATTGCCATCCTGATTTAGACCAAAAGAAAGCCCCTGGTGGGACACATGATGTGGCTCTGTCTCACAGGTTCCATTCCTAGGCCCTCCTAGGAATAGAAACTAGCACAGGGCTCGCTCAGGTCCCACAGTTGTCTGACATGCCTCAGAAATACCAAGGTATTTTTTACCAGTGGAACAGTGCTGCAATTCCTGGAGAGCCACAATCCAAAGCCTGGGAGACCTGAATCCTGCCAAGACCCAGGAGTCACAGGCTTTCTTGGAAGGGCTGTTCCCCAGACATTTCAATGATGGACCCTCATTCCTTTTGAATACCGGGTGTCCTGCAGGGATGCTGCTATTACATTTGGGTGATGCCTAATGCCATGGTGATGGGCAGCATTGTGAGCCCAGCTACATTCAGTCAACAAGCCTAGAGCCCTAAGAAGGGCCAGCTCTCTGCTGCAAGATCTGCAGTGTTACCAGTCCAATGTATGCAGATACACAGGCATATCCAGGCATCTTAAGAGGAGGTGGGATTGCTTCCATCCTGTTACTGGGGAGGGGTGCAGAGAACAGCTCATACTTGGGATTGGTCCCTTTTTCTGTCCTCTGATATCCTCTGGCTGAGACATATCTTTGCCATGCCTGGGTTGAGGTCAGAGGTGCTCAGCAGGCAGGAGGGAGGATAGTATCTCTTGGGATATGGTCCAGCACACTCTCCTCATTTACCACCCCTCCAAGCAGCCATCTCAGGAATCCAGCTGGCAGCACAATGGCTGGCTGCAGATGCGAGTTTTAATGGGGCCAAATGAGAGCTAATTGTGTCTCTGCTACAAAGCACAGGAGGCTCCAGTGGAAAGGTCAGGCTGTGAAAGGCTCCAGCACGTCGGGTAGGTAAGAGCTATTTTCAGTCAGAGACAGAGATTCCAGCACATTGCTTTCCCTCTTCTTGTTTCTATAGCAATATTGTGGCCAGGCTGCACTGGACTGCACAGGGACTCAGACAGCAAATGGAAATATAACCCCATACAAATAAGAGTATCACTGCTCTAGACTACCTGTCCTGGGGTGAAGGAAGGTCTTGGGAAGACACTGCACACTCTTTGCTAAATGCCTGATGCTGAAAGCTGTACTGAGTAAAGAAAAATGCTTCATTCGCCTACCTGCTACATCACAGAAAAAATGCTATAGTATGAATAGAAGGCAGGAAGGGAAACCAGGAAAGGTCCCAGAATCGAAATAAAAATGTTAACTAGAAAGAATATAAACCCTTCTGTGTTCTTTTTTTAAGATATTGATGAATTTGATGCTAAGGATTTCATTCTCTGAATAATTTTATAGGATGATCCAAATGGCGCATAGAAAAGCAGGAAACATCTCTGTTTTCTCTTCCCTGCTCTCCTCCCTTCTCCCTTTTTTTGTTTGTTTTCTGGCATGACTCAGCAACTGCATAATATGTTAGCACCCAAGCATCATTTGGGAAAGTTTAAAAGAAATCAGGAAAGTTGACATTTCCTTAGATATGTAAAGACCAAAAAGTCTGTTCTGTTACCACAGAAAATTCAAACTGTGCTGAGTGCTGTGCATTTACATAATAAGAGTCAGTCTCTGCTCCTAAAAGAACATAGCATGCAATTAGGAAAATCAAGCAAGACTGGGTGGAAAGAAGTGCTGCTAACTCTGCTTTTTCAGCTGAGTAACTGAGATGTATAGGGATTAAAGCATGCTACAAGAATGCCACGTAACCCCCAGAAGAAGGGGAATAGGGCCTCCAGTTTCATGGGGGTCTCACCCACCTCTAGCCTACACAAGTTACCTTCCTGCAAGCTGCAGTCCCTGTGCTCTGTACATTTTGTTAGGATGGTAGCATTCCCTTCCTGAAGCAAACTGATGTCTGAGTTCTCAGTCATAGTTGGTGCTTCCCTGACATTAGCTGCTCCAGGTAGAAATTCAATGAAATCGTCAGGGTTTACTTGAAAGTCAGGTGGAGAATTCATTTATGGTATGGGAACTGGCATTGTTTTCCCAGCCTGACAATACTGCAGTCTCTGTTCTCACATGGCTTTTTTATCACCTCTCTCTGTTTCTTCCTCTCCCTCCTGTCATGAACTGTCACATCATGTCACTTCTCAGCAGCTCAGCATTCAAGTCCAAACACACCCAGATACCTAAGGACCTTAGAAATCAAAGATAAATTTATCTAAAGGTCTGACTTAGATGAACATTCACCACCAGACTGATCACTCCAGTTTCAAACTAGTATCCTCCTAGCCTTGTGGCTACTCACAGAAAAAGTCCTCAAGAAATCCTGGGTAGTGACGTTTGTTCTGCTTTAGGGTAACAGTGCCAGTCCCAAACCATCCATAGCCAGTGTTTCTAGCTTCAGCCTCCTCAGCTGCTGCAGCTGGTCCCTGGGGTCAGAAAGGCATGAAAACAGTGGCCTTCATTGCTGATGCTGGTTAATTACATGCCCCCTGTTATATCCCTGAGGCTTGAAATAAATATTTTTCCATGCCTAGCAAAGCTAAACATAGCATTATGCTCCATTCCCAGCTGATTCCCATTTTAATTTCCCCTTCAGCACTGCTTTTCTCTTTCATTTGCTTGTAAACACCAAGCACTTTAGATGATTGTATAGGGGAAGTTCACGATGTTGGAAGAACATTCCTTCTGGCTTCATTTCCCAGGGGATCACAAGCAGTGCTCCAAGGCAAGCACTGGACAAGTTGATTAATAAGAGCAACAGAGGAAGATGCTGGCAGTATCTAGTGTGCATGATATATGTGGAAGAAAAAGGTCTATTGAATAGTCCCCTTGCCTATTCTTGCCTTGCACTAAATGCTACCCATCATATGTCTAGCAATACATTCAAGTTCCACCTATTTGAGAATAACAAACATTCATGGGGCAATGCCCCTCTCAAAATCCTCCAAGTATGACATTTGACAGCTTTTTTTTGTTGTCCAGGGTTTAGATGCCAGCATTTCTCCTTATCAGATTGTCTTCTCAGGAATGTGTATTTTCTTTGCTTTGTATATTGTGCAGTCAAAGTGACAGACTTACCAGCTTTTTATTACACCCAACTGTAAAACCATTAAGAATGTGAGGACATCAGCCCAGCCGGTCATACAACATGGTTGAGACAAAAGATACCTCATTTTTCATCAGAAAGCACATGGAGACCTTCTCCACAAATCCAAACCCTTTTCCAGTAAGCATCACCCCACCCTAACAAATCTGCACATAAGCTGCTTAACAAGATTCCCTCTACAGCCAAGAGAAAGAAATAGACACTGAGGAATGTTTTTGGCCTAATTTAGCTGCTTTCAGATTAGATGAAATACATCTTAGAAACAACTGCTTCTCTCAGCTGAAAATAAAGAGAGTCCAAACAACTAGCTCAGGTGGAGACATCTGTTCTGTAAACATCTACACATCAACAGCTCAGTCCCATCCCACTGCAACTATCCTGGCTTTGCAGCCCTGTCTCTGAAAAGTTCATTTTTTGCTGCAGCTCCAAGTGGTTTCAGCTTATTTACAGGCTGTAGTGATTTTGCTGCCTTTGCACATATTTTTGAACATTACCATCATCTGACCAGGAACTGTCATTGAATTTTAGTTTTGTAAAATGAGAAGAAAACAAGAGAAGACATGCATCAAGTGAGATCTTGAAAAACATCTTTCTGTCCAGCACTATGCTAAATATAAACATTCTTAAACATAATGACAAAATAAAGAATAAAGCAAGAACTCGAGGACGGCCTGATGGAGTGCCTCTCTGCTTCTGAGACGCATGAAACTGGGAAAGAAGCACCAAGCCCTTCAGGACCTACTTTTTGCAGAAGCATGCTGCAGAACAAACTGCAATGCTTTGGAGAAATGCCCTCACACACACATATTAAATAACACAGCACAGGCTTTTGAACTTCATTTCTGCCTCAGTTCTTGCTCTTCTTTTCAAGCCAGGTTTGACATCTATCCATTTCTGATCTGCAGCCAGCTGGGAGCATCATCTGCCAGAATGCTGCTCCACTGGGCTGCAGTTCCACTTCCTCACTGAGCATGGCACAGCTGCACATCTGTCCAGACACTTCTCTGCTGTGGATGTTGGGTTTTTATGTTTCTTTTAGGTCTATTGTTATTATTGTCACAATTTCTCAATCATTCCTTTCTTCATCCATTTGAGAAGATAACTCAGCTCTCAGCCTGAGTTGGCCCTTGCATCCTGGCCTGAATTCCCATTAAGCCTTTCTCCATGTCATTTACCCTCAACGCAGGCCCTCAAATTTTCTAATAACGCATTGCCGAAGTTAATAGAAGCAGACCAAGCTTTCCTTTTTCCTTTCCTTTCCTTTCCTTTCCTTTCCTTTCCTTTCCTTTCCTTTCCTTTCCTTTCCTTTCCTTTCCTTTCCTTTCCTTTCCTTTCCCTTCCTTTCCTTTTCCTAGTTGCTTTTTTGCTAATGCATATACAAAGTGCAGTCATCATTAGGAGATAATTCAATTACATAAGATCAGCTATCAGAGTTAATAAACTGATACAAAAATGAGCTTGCGCCAGCCATCAGCAAAGCCAGATGAGGAGGTAGCTTCTACCCTGTTAATCAGTTTAAGCAAATGTGCATCTGTGCATCCCTGTTGTGAAATCAATACTGGGCAGCCCTTCTCTGAGCCAGGTGTCCCTCTGCCAGCCCCATGGGGCCCACCCTGAGCTGTCCAGCCACTCGTCAGATGTAGCTGTGTCTACCCCGTTGTCCAGCCTGTCATTTAGCCTTGCCTGGGCTGCTCTTCCACCCCACACAGCTGCCTTTGTTCTCCTTGAAAGCAGATTTTATTTATGGCGGGTGCTCAAGCAATATTGAGTCCCTGCAGGGGCTCATCTCCAGCTCAAGGAGAGGCGTTACATGGAAAGGAAGAAAGAGAAATTTCCATCTGCCAGTGGTACATACAGTCAGAAGAGGCAAAAATGAGTGCTATCTTTTAGAATATTTGCAAAGCCATGCATTCTGGGGTTTGGTTTTGCAAAATAAAACCCAGGGCTGGGTCAGTTTCAAGACACCAGAGTGCAGCACAGAAGTGAAAGGATGTTAAAGAAGCAGTTACACTTTTGACCTGCATTTACACTTTAACATCTCTGCCTCACTCCACATAAATTCATCTGACCGGGCTTCAGTAGCAGTGCCTGAAATCAGAAGCAGGGAACTTTCCAGAAATACAAAATACCCTGACTGAGAAACAACAGAGTAGAAAATACAGTTGCACTGCTGTGGTTGACTGTTGTGGCTTTCCCCAGAATAAGGTACAAGTGAGTAACTTGGGCCACTATTATTATTACTGTTGATAGAAATGCACCACCAGCATCCCAGGCAAAGCACCTTCTGGCAGAATGTGGCAGGTGGGGGACATGGGTAAGGTGAAGGGGGCCGTGGAGGTGCTGCTCAGCTGTGGGACACTGTACTCGCTAGCAGTGACCACCCTAACCTGCTCCAGCGAGCTGCATGTGCTTGAGAGGGCCCCCTCCTTTTGCAAAACTACATACTTGTATGTCTTTCTATTGCTCCCCATGTTCCTCTGTGTTCTAGTTTCTCTTTAAATCATCTGTTGATACTATGAAGAACTGAAGAGCATTTGCTTAAAACTATTATGAATCATTAACCCTTACAAATTCATTTAAAGAGGTATTGTTTATCATGCAGCAGTGAGGCCACATGTGGAGTGCTGTGTCCAATTCTGGGCTCCTCAGTACAAAAAATTATATGGATTTACTGGAGTGGGTTCAGCAAAGGGCCACAAAGATGGTGAAGGGACTGGAGCATCTTTTGTATGAGGAGAGAAGGCTGAGACTGTTTAGCCTGGGAAAGAGAAGACTCAGGGGAATGTTAATCAATGTGGATAAATACCTGATAGGAGGGAACTGAGAAGGAAGCCAGGCTTTCCTTAGTGATGCCCAGTGACAGGACAAGAGGCAGTGGTCACAAAATGGAACACAAGGAATCTTCTGTGAACATTTTTAACCTTTTTTTTTTACAGTGAGGGTAGTGATTGAACACTGGAACAGGTTGCCCAGAGAGATTGTGGAGTCTCCATCCATGGTATTAAAAACCCAGCTAGACACAGTCCTGGGCAACCTGCTCGCTCTCTCCCTGCATGAGGAGGGTTTGCAGTAGATGATCTCAAAATGTCTCTTCCAAGCCCTTCTCAGTTTCTGTATGCAGAGCCAGTGCTCTGACGCTTTAACATCCAAGATTTAAAAGTGCAGCAGAACAAAGATCCCAAACTAGGACCAATGGCAGCTCATGGCCTCTCCCAAGTCCTTCAGCAGCACATGTGAAGTAGATATGTATTGACAGCTGCTAAATGTCACAAAAAAATTGCCACAACTTCAGCTTGTGTTTTTTTCCTCACACTCCCTCTTACCATTTCTGTTGAAAATGTCATTCAGAAGACATATCTTGTCACAAATTCATCTCCTACTCTCTTTGAATAGGAACGGCATAGAGAAATCCAAAATAAAGTTGCCAGATCTATTTCTTTTCCCTAGTGCTGTCCACTCAGTTATGCCTTTGTGTCAAAATAGGTAACCCTAAACAAAATGAAGATGCCAACAATTGTGCCATTTACTTGATTTTCCAATGAATATTCCTCATAAGCCAAAGCATCCATGGACATGTCTAGGAGCAAAGTCCTTCCCTGGTCTTTACACCATGGCATACTCTTTGGCTGTGTTTGTTCTTTGCCTTAAATTATTTTAATAGATTAATCGTTGTCATGGAATTTGTACAAAATCCACCAATAACCGTAAAGTACAAAGATCCCACATCTGGATGTCTCTAAACCACAGCTCACTGGAAGCTGGGAGAAATGGGGAGATTCTGGGGGAATCTCTACATTCTGGCCCTATTCCTACATTCTTCCTCAAGCATCTGCATCTGCAATAGCTCTCCCTCCATATAGGAGTATTTTTTCTGAGCACAGGCCAGATGTGGGAGCAGAGGTTTCCCTGAGGTTAATGTAAGGCTCTTCACTGTGGGCTGAGCAGCAGCATGTGCAGAGAGCATCTTCAGTAGTATCTTGCTGTGGCTGAGCCACTGCAACACTCCTGCCATGACTCCAGCTTGCTGCTGTTGGGATGGTGCTCCCGCTGAACAACTGTAGGGATCCAGAAGACAAGGAGTAAGCAGAGCTGTTGCTTGCAAAGGACTGCCTTTGAGAAAGCTCTGTTCTCACCTCTGCCATCCAGATTGCCAGCACACAGAGGGACAATGACTGCAAGAACTGGTAGGAACACACTTCCTCACAAACCCTCAGCTCTTTATTGTTGTTCACAGAGTGTGGACATTTCTTCCAGCCTTAGCTTCACACTGACACCCACACCATACTGTTTGCACACACTTTGTCAAAATATTTCAAAATTTCCAAAGAATATTAAAACCTCAGCAGATTAAAGTCTGTGCAGACCTCCCTCTTCATCTGTACAGGATGGAATTTCACCTGATGAACCAGGAAGTGAAATTGGAGAATTTTTCAGAATGATGAGGAAAAAAAAACAAACAAAAAACAGTTCCCCCTGGAAAAAGAACTTAGCTTGGCTAGTAGTGTATTTGGGTGCTTGCTTCTGATCACAAAGCAGTGTTTAGCCTGGAATAAAATTACTTTTTTTCTAGAATGGATGGTCCATGCAGGGGCATGTCTGTTGCCTTGCTGACAGTTTCTTCAAACAGTTTCCTCTTGCCACTAGCACTCAGTCTTCACTTGCTTTACACTTCTTCTTTACCCGAGTACTTACCACCTCTTTCTTCCCCTTGGCTTTGTCAAAGCCACTGTTTGTTTCCATATTAGGAGCAAATACTAGGTTTGAACTAGACCTGAGTTGCTTTTCATCCTTGGATTCATTACCTGGGCTTTCTCTGTGAGAAACCTGGAGGTTTTAAGATTCTCACTCCTTCCATATCTATATCCCTCCTCAACTCGTGGACCTGCCTGTTTGCAGGAAGGACCAACTGTGAGTCGCAAGGTGTTTTAAGTTGCGTTTTAACTGGTATTGCCCCAGTCCAGTCGCCTTCCAGTGGCTCCCTCCAGTGGCTGGCTCCAGAAGCTCTTTTCCTGCAAAAACCTTCTCGCCTTTGGGAACCTCAGTTTATAATCGATTGATAAACTTCTCTATAGAAACATGCTGTTGGCTTCCTTTGTGTATTCAGGTCACAAGATGGAGAGGCAAGCAGCATAACGTTCACTCTGCAGAGCAGAATAGAGTGAACGAAGTGGTATTGGGACCTGACACATAAAATTTGCACAGAAGTAAAACAAGAAGCAAGGAGTGATAAGATTCAAGAGCAGATCTGCTCCTTTACATCCTCCACATCACCAATAAGAGCTTCTGGGAGAGAGGGAGTGACTTAGATACTTGAAGAAGAGGAAAAAGTGAAAGAAAAGTAGGTAGCAGCTGGGAAATGAAAAATCCACAAGCCTATATGATAACCAGGCACACTGCAATTCTGATATGGCTTCATCAGCAAGGAAATGAGAAAAATCTCAGCCCTAGTGGGATTTTTATCAGCAAGGAGGTGGGAAGAGCAGGTAAGCCCAAAGCCTAGGGAGGAAGGCAGTCTTCACTTCTGCATTAGCCTGAGGGACACAGACTCTAAACACCTCTTCCTGCTGTTAGCAAATATTTGGGCCATATGTAGGAGAATGCTTACAGTTCTCATGTTGCTCAATACCAGTACGGATCCCAGAGCATTCCCCTCCTTCTGCTTTAAAACTGAACAAACAGCACTGATTGTGTCCTAGACACCTACTCTTAATCTGGGAACCTTGCATTTCCAAGGTGCAGCTGTCTTTGCCAGGAAACAAAATCCCCAAGGGTCTGAGCTCAGAGAAGCAACAGTAAGTTGAGTTCTTTAATTGAGCCTCTGTGGGCTGCAATACGAAGGTGAAAGTGTTGCAAGACAACAGAATTTCTCACAAAAAGGCCAGTGCCTCCAGACTCAGACGGAAATATTAATGAGCAACCTGTCGCCTAGAAGCTCAGAGCAATAACCATAAAGGGTTTGTTACCAGTAAAGTTACCAGTGTCAAACCACCTGACTTTCTTTTTTAGCCTGGACTAAACTGCTTTAGAACAGGTGAAATCTGAATCCAAAGGAAATACCACACCCCTAGTTTTGCTCTATGAAATTTCCACTACTTCACAGAGTGCGGTTTGATACAATGCAGATGACTCCTCAGCTGGAAAACAAGAGCTATTGCTGTAACGTTTCAATTGAAAGAAGAATGCCCTTATCAACTTGGCTGTTCTTCAGTCACAGACAGTGGAAACTGGCAATGTTGATTCATTTAGCTCAGGCACATTCAGGTCAAAATCAATCATGTCAAAAATACATCACCTGCATTCAATAAGTTTTTAAAAAAGGAAAGAGAGATATAGACGACAAGAATAAATCACAGCAGAATGGGGCTTGGTTTCAAACAAACCTATCATTTGCTTTGAAAGCATAAATAGGTTATTCACTTTGAACATTTCCCCAATATTTAACAGATGACTTGGCAAAGAGAATAGGCTTAGCTTTGAAATGGCCATATCTCAAGGTCAAAGAAATGAGACTGAGAAATCAGGGGGGCAGCAGTAGGCCAGGATCAGAGCTCCCCCTTTTCCAGACATATGGCTCCCTCCTAATGCTTCTTGAAGAGCCTTGAATGTCACTTTCCCTGTGGGCAAGGCCTGAAACCGGAGAGATGAGGATTGTTTCCTCTAACACTGCATGGAAATAGTTGCTTGTATAAAGATAGTAGTCTGTCTTGAATACTACCAGCCTGGTCCTGCACAGACCCAAACCACCTGCTCCAGTGATGACTCCCCCAGTGTCCGTGAGTGTGTCTCAGCAAAAGGATCAGTTTTCAGGCCAAAATAGCTGTGGTGTGATTCACCTCTGCATGTCTCCATTACACAGCAGTCATGCTATCAGAAATTGAACCAAAGTCTAACTAGCTGAAAGCACATTCTTTTTCTTACCAACTCAACGGATGCAAAGCGACGGCCACAAAACACTCCAGCAGACATGAAGTTACTGTAGCTACTCATGTTTGGTCGGAACTGAGACAGTGTAAATCATCACAGCTCTGCTGATACTGCTACAGTTCACCCAATCTATAGCAGCTGAAAATCCATCCCATTTCCATTAGATAAACACGACATTATGGAATCTCAAGAGCTAAAAAAAGCAACTGAGACAGGGCTACAATAAAAAGGATTACTATGAGGCAGAAGTGTTTAAGTTAAAAATAAAGGGTGAGAACTGAGACAGGGATTATAGGAATAATAGTAGGAATAGGAATAAATTTCCAGAGCAGCAACTCACTGGGGAGCTGTGCTCTGGTTCAGGCATATGAGCCTAATTGTCAGGTAGAGATTTCCACATGGATTCAATCAACAGGCTCTGGGAAGAAATATTTCCCACCTCAACATTCCTCTAAGCTTAGGAAGAGTCAGGGAGCTCCAGTGAGAATACCTCTAATGTTCTTAATTTCACAGATGGCCAAGTGAGTATTGCACCAGAAGAGACTGCTTCTGCAACACAAGTGCTCTGTTAAAACTTGTTCTTCACTTTCCATCTAGTTCAATCACAGGGAAAACTTTGGAATAAACAACACATGCAATTGCAAGAGAAAGAATACCATCTTTATAACTTACACTCCACTTACATTGCAGTTCTCATCTTTTCAGTTTAAGGGATATTTCTTTTGCCCTGTTGCTGCCAAGTTTCTGTTTTTAACCAGTTTTCTCCATTCATAAATGAAAATTGAATCGTGAAGGCTGAGTTAGCCTGGACCTCAGATAGCTGATTTCAGGATCAGTCCAGAATCAAAGTGCTTGCAAGAACTAACTCCACACGTTTCCCTTGTAAGTAGCCTGAACTCAACCTGCCAGAGATCTCACTGGTCCTTAAGGCAAGTGATGTAGGATGTCTTTTTGGAGTGGCACAATTGTAGAGCAGATATCATCCTGAGGGCAGGCATGAAGCAATACAGTGCTTACATCTGAATATAGCCCTCGCAAAGTGTTGTAACGTTTGTGGGAAGTGTCCCAGTTTCTGATTTGCCATCAAGAATTGGTCCATTGCTTTGTTTTGCAGTAATTGCTCATGAATTGGATGATGTTTCTGGCAATAAGTGGACAAGCTGGCACAGACGATCTCTGTCAGGATAAAGAGGAGTTTTGTTGTATGTGAGTGGCTCCCGGGTTTCACTGAGCTAGCAAGTCATATCAGCAGAAGCAAATGGCCAAGTGATCCAAAATGCATTCTTTCCAAAGCCCTGCTGTAAAGCTGAGCTCAGGAAAGGGAAGAACAGGTGGTCATGACAGATGCTCAGTGGTTTAAAAACACTTACGTGTAGAGGATGTACAGAGTACCACCAAGACCCCACACTTGGGATATCCTTGAGGCCTTATTCAGATAACCTAAATTCTGCCTTGTCCTCTGTGTTTGCTGTATAAGGAGTGTTACCCTCTCACTTTTGAACAGGAAATCAGAAGTATTGAGCAGGGTGCTATTTAAACACAGGGATTTAGAACTCACACATACCATCAAAAATTCATTCACAAAGGAAAGAGCTAAGGAGAAGAGGGCATTTTACAAGATTCCAGTTAGTTTTGGAAACAGTAGAAAAATCAGCTACTACCCCAGACACCAAGATGCCCATGCACATTCTTCTTTTAGGTTAAAGGAGAGTTCACTGGTCTATTTGTAATACAGCTGTCCAGTATGTGTGGAAAACATCATCCACTGATTCAGAATCATACAGAAACTAATGAAAGTTGTTCCAGATACAGATAATCTCCAAAGAAGCTAAAACTGAAAATCTATTTGGCTATCTGAACATGCAAACCATGAGCTGTGAACCATGGGGCTCAAAGCTTCATGCAGCCTTCATCCAGCACTGATTGATTGCTTCACTTCATCCACAGAGTTGTCATTTGTGATAAAGGGACCAATCTAAGTAAGGAAGTTAGCAGCACAGACAGCAAGGCATAGGTGCAATATTAGGATGTCATTTCCAGATGGAGCAAAAAATTGAAACTGATGAACAAGAAAATGTTACGATTGGGGATGTTCAACCCTGAGAGGAGTTCACCCTAGATACTAAAAAGATATGTGTTGGTTGCTTTGGACCATGAAAGAGAGAGCAAGAAGATACTCTAAAAATGGTACACCATTTCTTAAAGGGACAAAAGCATAGGTTACCTTGTCAGGGAGTTCTCCGCTAGGCCCAGGGAATATGAACTGAATTAATATACTGAATATATAGCAGTGAAGGCATCAACTCTGCAAACTTAGTGCGAAAAAGCACCAGCAATTGTGGGAAGCTAAGCCATCCTTCCACCTCTTCTGGCTGTAGGTTTCCCTCTCCATCTGTGGAGCAGGAAGGATTTGGATTGCATGTCCTGGTGATAATCCAGAAAGACAGCCACATGGATTTTAGCAGGAAGCAAAAAGAGAAGGAAAATAGCAACATTCTTTAAGAAAGCTAAAAGCAGGGGGTTTTGGCAAGTGGGAGGAGGTGGCAGAAGGAAGAAGTCCAGGCTTTCACAACTTTTATAACTGCTGGTGGTTCTCTTCCTTACCAAATGAGCCCTGACAGCAATTGGGGAAGGCAGTAAACACTGAACAAAATGGAAGTCCTGCACCTTCTCTCTCCATTAAACTTTCACTTTGCAAATATGGAGTGGAATTAACCTGAACTTAGTTCAGCTTTTTCTCATGGCTAATCAGCACCAGCCTTTTTTTTTCAGAAAGGACACACATCCAAATGTTGCACACCTATGTGACACACATAGGCAAGAATCTTCAGCGCTGCCACCCTTGGGGGCAAATTCAGTGTGATCCTACCCTCAAATGCTATCTCCTTGTTTCCATCGCTGCAACTTTCCCCTCATCTCTCTTTTCCCAGCTCCCAGTCTGTGTCTCTTCTTCTAGCCAGCATCTTCTTGTGACAGAGACAATGGGTGTCTTTACCTGAACAAGTGGTCTTGCTGCAGAATGTTGCATCCTTCAGCCCAGCATTTCAACAAAAGAGTAGCTGAGGCTCCTTCCCTCCCCAAATACCAGTCAGCATTAACATATCACCGACACAACCAGCTGCTGGCTGGCTGGCATGAGACGTCATGTCATGTCATTCACATTGGCAACACTGGTTAGTGGCACTTTGGCATATTTTCAAGGCTCACCAGACTCCAACTAATCTCCTGCTGACTCTCTGGATCCCACTGCATTTGTGGTGGACTTGACAACCAGGCAGTCAGTGAGTGCAAATAAGCATAGCATCATCATCCCTGCATAGCATCCCAGCATAGCGTCATTTCATTCCTGGAGGTATTCAGAAGACATGTAGATGTGGTGCTTAGAGACATGGTTTGATGGTGGACTTGGCAGTGCTAGGTTAACAGTTGGACTTGATGATCTTACAGGTCTTTTCCAACCTAAACGATTCTATGATTCTATGATTCTATGATCATTTTAAATGGGAGCCATATGTTTCTTTGGCCAAGCACATCTACGGTCATCTACAGCATTGTATGTTCCAAGAACCTAAACCTAGAGGATCTTCTGAAATATTCTAGAGCTGCTAAAAACATCTATATTGTCTACTACCATAGTACAATAAATGCAGTTGATAATACATTTAGTAATGTTTAATAATGCATTTCATTATCTGAGGCTAATCATATCTTCAGATTAATAAAAGGATTTTAGGAAGTATAAGACGTTCCAGAAAAGCTGGGAAAGGAAGGTGTCTATAGCTTTCCTAACGTCTTGGATTAGAGATGGAGGAATCGGGAGGAACGAGAGCCACCAGAGAGACATTTTTGTGACTGGTACAGTTGTTTACATCACACTGGGGAGGAAAACAGATTTGAAAGTGTCTGATTATTTCCAATAGTGGCCTTAACGAACTTTCAGCTACCATGCAGAGTGTAATTCATATTTGTGAAGGATGGGAATTAACCAGTTTGATGCTTTGTATTACACAAAACAATCACAGAGAATTTGTTTCCCAATAATAGTGCAGTCAGACAAGATTATCTAGGTTATTTATATCAATGGTTACTCTGAAAGAAATCTTGAAAAATGACAGATACAAAAAGCTTTAGCTCATCTAGAACTGGTGATGGAGAAAAAACCAAAACACTAATAAGTCATTCCATGAAGGACAAGAGCGATGTCACCAGTGCTTAGCACCAAAGTGCTGCCATTAGTTCATAGATTTTCTAAAGTCTCAAGGAATACTAAGAGTTGTCACCTGGTGCTGTTTAACTGCTGAGACCAGCTGGGAGAAAATAAACTGTGGTTTTCAAGAATCAACATAACCCATTCATTTCATGAAAACAGCCTTTGGAGAATTCTGCCAAGTATGTGATTTGCTGGGGACAAAGATTTTTAAGTGATGGGCCTACTAACAACATACAGATAGTCCTTGGCACAGGGATGATATGCTGAGAGTCTAAGCCAAAAACTGTATTTCAAGGTAAGGATGAAAAAAGCAGTAACTGTTTATCATCTTATTAATTAGGGAAAGTGAAAGTGAATGGTCTCCCTGTGCACTGTGAGATATAAGGCACCTGTGGCATGAGTAAGAGGGTTTGGAGTGGAGCTCAGTGTAGGGGAAAGCCAGGCAGGAGGTGGGAAGCATCTGAGTAAGATTGACTCAAGATCTGTGCAGCTTGTCTCAAGATTCCAAATATTTCCAAATCCTAAGTCACAGGTGGCAATTGGGGCTCATTTTTGCTTTGACCATGTGAAGGAGAATGCATCTCTTCCCATCAAGTAACAGAACAGAGCCTTTGTAAGGATCAAAAATGGTGGGCAAATAGAAAGAACAATGTCTTCATTTCACTGCAATGAAAACAGTGCTGCTTCTTCAGTGAGAATTAGATGAACAGTCCTTCCAGCTCCAGGACTACAGGGCAGCATTTCCAAATGTCAAATAGGAACTCTGCACAAGGAAAGCTTGCAGAAATGGATCATGAAGGAGCCTCTGCTGGGCAAGGAATGAGTGGGAGTGAGGAACTGCACCTTCCTGAGCATTTGTGGGACTGCGAATGGTGTGTAAAAAGAGCACAGTACAAACCTCTCAAAGTAACCAGGCCTCTTGTTTCAGGACAGGAGAGAAACAACTGTGTTCAGGATTTCACTGCCAGCAGCAGCTGTTAGAGAATTTAATATTTTTTTTCTAAAGGCTTTCTCTGTCAACACAGAGCAGCTAACCCCAAGCCTGCCATTCAGTCAAAATCAAGCCATCTCCTTGGTACGATGTGACCCTGCTTTCTGTGGTTTTCAAGACTTCCAGTGCATGAGGTAACAGAAACATTACAAGGTATAAATTACTAAATCTTTTAGCTGTATTCATGTCAAAAATGCATCTGTTGTGGGAGAGGTGACCATTTTAATCCGTAATTTGCATTGCTGAAGACAGCCTCATGCTGTAGAAACAGAAGCATTTGTACAGGCAGTTGTGGCAAAACCCAGCAAACTCTGTCAAAGGAATCAACTCATTTGCCTTAACCTTTATATCACTAATCAGATGGAACTGGTGCTCTGCTAAAGGAAGCTCTGGGTAGTCACTTTTAATTGATGTGGCATCATTACTGCAGAAATGAAACAAAACAGGTGATCATAAGAGGTGACTTTAAAAGCATCATGTCAAGAAAAAAGCCCTAGCTGATTTAAAATATGATCTCCATTGTGAAATCAAAGCTTCAATCCGGTCCTAAAAACTCCTGTTGCTGACTAAACTGTGTAAGAAATGTATGTTTTTCTTGTGATTTCCTAAAATCATGGAAGAAAAAGGCTTAGGGGAGGGGCTTCCATTTAATCTCAATTTATTATTGCCTTCAGGGAAAATATAATTATGACTTCTGATCATAATACACCATTTTTTTTCCTCTTCCCTTTTAAAAAGGAATGGAAAATTCCAGCTTGCCACCAATTCAAGGGTTTCACCTTGTTCACTTTCCCTGAACAAAGCCCTATAAACTATTTGCCAGGTGCTACAGCAATGACAACATCAAAATCCTTAATGGTAATTTAATTCCAAATGAAAATTCAGGCTGTCTATTATGTAAGCTAAGTTGTACGTATATACACAGAGCATCAAGGAGTTAGTCTGTTACCTAAGGTTGATCACATGTAAAATATTTCCAGCTGCTGATGTTTTCCAAGCTAGATCCAGACCATGTTCCTTCATATCCCTCCTAAATTAGGTATAAACAATTTTGTCCATAGGTGTTTAGAGTGCTTTACTAAGGCAGCGCTCTCTTAGACACCTCAACCTAGCTGGGAGTGAAAAGCTGTTAGTCAAACCTTAATCAGGTGAGTGTTAAAGTTCACCCAGCTGCACAGCTGATACACAATCCACTGAGGCAAGGGACATGGGCAAAATAAGGCAGATCATTCACTGGGGGATGATCCATTCAAAGCTGACAAAGCACAGGAGATAGCAATGTACAAGGAGAGCTTGCTGTTGCCTCCTGCCAAATATTCCCATCAGTTTCCAAGGGAAAATTCCTTAGTATGTTACTTATGACACATCTTGACGTAGCTGAGATTCAGATGATTACATTGAACCCTGCTGCATTCAGCCCTGTTCAAGGACATACACATTTAAGCATGATCTTGTTCTCACGTGTTTTCGGTCAAACTGGACAGAGAGAAGTAGTTATCCCCATTTTACTGATAAGAAACTGGGGTGCAGACACATGAAATAACTTCCACTGACTCATATGGAAAAATTGTCACAGACACACAAAAAGAAAACTGCTCTCCTAAAGTCCAGCTCAAGACTTTAGCCAGATACCAACCTTCTGATAAACCTGGGGGGATAAAAGTAACAATAGTCTGTTGTGAAGTGACATGCTAAATGATTAATATCACTGCAAACAAAGAAAATAATTACAGCATTTTCTCTTCACTTCAAAAATGAAGCAACATACATGCAGTCCGGGGCTAGGGAGTACCAGACAGGTTTGTACCGACTGTGCATATCAGCACAGACTGCAGTGAGCCTCTAACCATGGGAAACTGATCTCATCCACAGCGGTCTGACAACCAGGCACCAAAGTCAGCAGGGGGAAGGATATTTGCCTTAATGCTGGCCTTCAAGTATTAAAGGAATCTTTTTGGCAGCTTTGCAATTTTAAAACGTTTTCAGTGATGCAAACACATTCCCCTCTCGCCTGAACTCTTTACTTGGTCTGCAATGTATTCAATATCTTTTTAGCCTGACCTGATTTGAAATGGAAGAGGTTTTAAATTACAAAATACATAGAGAAAAGCCCTAGCAAGCCTCTCCAGCAGCACAGTAGTGCTTTAATGATGCGCACTCACAGATGTATTATGTCCCTGGTCTGCAGGGACTCCCTTCATTTTCAGTTTCCTCTCACAAAAGCCCATGCTGCAGGAAGCAAAGTGGCCTAGCTGTTTGGATGATGCAACTAGCATTGCCACACATCATTCTCTTCTCTAGGGACCAATTTGTTTGGCTCCAGCTTCAAAGCACTGCTTCATGTAGACAGGCAAGGGCATTAATTAGACACGTGAGTCACCTGAAGCCACCTGGCTCTGAAGCAGAGGCAGCTAATAGCAAGGCCACTGCAAGGTTACTCAGCTGCTGGCAAGCTGCAGCTGGGTTACACTTACACTCTCACATGACTTCTGATATGTTAGAAGCACCCCCCCCCCCAAAAAAAAAAAAAAAAAAAAATCGCCTTCTGATACTTAAAAACACCCCCCCCCCCAAAAAAAAAAAAAAAAAAGAAATACCTAACCTGGAAAAGCTGTGCTTATGCCCTGCCCTTTGTTATAACCTTCCTGACAGACAAGCTGAAAATGCTTATATAAAAGGTAAGTCTTCAAACAGCATTTCTGAAAAAGAAGAGAGGTGAAGCAGTAGAAGAGTAGCATCAATGGTAAGGAAAAAATAACACAGATTCTTTGTGTCCACTTTGTGGTTCTTAAACCTGCCTCTCTTCTAGAGCCTTTCATCATAAGCTTACAATTCATAAGCATCTATAAATGTTCCCAACACCCTTTTGGAGCATGTATTTTGTTCCTTGTGGATAGAGATAACTGCTGTACCCAACAGTCTGCAAGTTTGCAGAAATACTGTGCCAGAAATAATGTGTGCTGGTTTTCATTCCTGGTCTTTTGTTTCAAACATGAGCTCCTCTTTTTTGTATTGCTAGGAGGGCTGTTCTTTGTTATTGATTAGGAAGTATCCAAAAGTGTTGTGTGAAGTCCTGCCTCTTGATTCAGACTGAATCACTTTGATTAGATCTTTCATAGCATCTATTTCTCATTATTATTGTGTGTCTGTAGGCTGCAAGTCAGACACCGGCTCCCTGGGGTACTAGGCACACATAAAAAGAAAAGTATCCCTAAAGAAATGGATAGATTGAACTTTATTTCTGCTTTCAAAACTTTCTAACACAATTATAAAATAAGTTGATAAATGTTTCTTCCATGAACCTATAAAGTGCATAGTTCACAGATACATGCAGCTGCCACGTATTCATGCTTCTTTGAAGATTCAGTGGGCCATAGAACAAATCATGGAGGTTTATCAGCCTCAACTGAAGCTAGGTTGTTGCCTTTTTTCCCTATTTAAAGCTCAGATTCTGTGTATGAGCTACAGTAGTTCCCTCTGGCCAAAAATACCTTAAAATGTCCCTGAAGCAGCCGTCTAATTTAGTCCGTTCTGCAGGCACAGTCTGTATGTGGAGCATGTCTGGAGGTCTCCAGCAAACTGGAATGAAATAAAGAATAGAAAGCAGACATTTACCAGCTCATTCCTAACAAAGTATCCAGCCAAGTACAGCATGTACCTCCCTCTGCAAAGCAAGCTTTTCCCTCTTCCTTTTTCGTGATGAAAGGGCCCACCCACCAAAACAAAACCAAATGCTGCCTTGTTCAAGCACTAACAGGCAGCAGGGAATGACCCTCCTGCCTGATTTGTCTGGATCTTTGCAATGGGAAGCACAGGGGAAGATTTGGAAAGAGAACTGCACGTGGCTATCCAGGCTTTTCTTTCTAGTCGAGAGATTTCTTGCCCTGTGCATTCTAGTAGTCACAAAGCTGGTGGGACCCTGTCTGAGTCTGCAGTGAGTTGCTGTATGGGGAGGAGACTGGCTAACTTTTCTTATACATCTGGCGGCTCAGGCTTGAACAAGGGTCCAGCGAGGCCTGAGCACTGGGAGAGGTCACATGGCAAAGTCCAGGGCATGAACAGCTTTTTTGTTAAAAAAGCAGGATCCTGCTTAAAGCCCTGTTTTAGAGATGGGTGCTAAGTGAAGGGTCCAAACCCAACTTAATGAATGCCAGAGAAGTCTGCAGGACAGGATAGGCTACGGAAGCTTTACTTATGCGTCCTTGTTCATCTGTTACATGAACACTTCATGGTGAAACGAAGACCAAAGATGATTGCTGAACTGATGTGAACTGGACCTGCTGGAATAGCTCTTTTTGTGTTCACTTGGGGAAAAGAACAAATGTTATTGAACCTTAAAAACAACCCTGACCAGCTCTAAAAAGAGAGAAAACCTGACTCTGGTACCAGCACACAGTCCTGCTTGGACACAAACCAGAAGAATGTCAGGCTAACTAGAGTTTCAGGAAAAGGAGCCTTTTAAAAGATTTCAAAGTATAGGAAAGAAGATTCTTGAGCAACAAATCTTTCCTTGAGCTACATGCTGATAACGTCCTTTCCTAACACCCATCTGAGTTTGCATCTCTCCATAGCAGCTATGTGAGAGCCCTAGGATCCTGATAAAAAGACTGCTGATGCAGCAGGACAAGATCAGGAGAGACTCTGAGCCGCTACTAACAGGGTAACAGACTGCACAGTGTGAAGTGATGACCCCTGGCCCTCTCAGCCCTCCAAGATAGAAAGCAAAATAGGTGGTTTGCCTGGCACCTGCGCTGCTGCAGGCCTGGAAAAATGTTTAGTGGTTCTTACTAATGTCAGCGAAGTGTCTGGCAAACCTACAGGGTTTACAGGGAATTTAAAAATTCTTTCATCCTTTGTGGAAGTTCATCCATCGTCCCCTAGGCTAGCCAGATAAGACGAGCACAAAGCAAAATTCTTTCTGCAAACAGGGGCCTTTCTGGCCTTGTCTGAGTGGAAACTGGTGCCCTTTGTATGCATCAGAGTCTTGCAGAGCTACCCTGAGCCAGCGTGAACCGTCTTCAGCTCCTGTTTTCAGCTTGGACCCATTACTGACAGGGAAAAGCTGATTCAGTTCAGTGCAAGAACAGAAAGGGAATGAAAGCTGTAGTCACTGAATTGGGCTATGCCCAGAGCGATATAGCACAGCGTGTGCATAGAAAGTTCCGTCTGTCTGTTGATATATACACACAGTGTGTGCACAGCCCCCCCTGCGCACATATGTTTTGATCTTAGCTTTGTACTATCAGCTCTAGGAGTTGGTCCAACAAGCTCTGGCTGTGTTTCCGTTCAAATGCTGTACAAGAGGCATTCTAGTACAAAGTTTATGTTTACAACAGGAAGATGAAAAGACAGGGGTAGTTTTCATTTCTTTTCTGCCTGTCAGTAACATCATTAATTTGGGCTCTAGCCCTAAATAATCCCCCTAATCTGTCAGTTCACAGATTATGAAGCGTGGAAGTGATGAGCCTGAAGCTACTTAGAAGCAAATCGGTGCTTGGGCTGAAAGACTCCAGAATCAGACAGGGAAAGCTCAGGCATGTCGGAGTTAGGCTGGGACTGATGGCATCAGAAATGTCCTGACTTCAAAGAATGGGAGTGAAGGGCAAGTGGGCAGCTCCTGCAGTGTTGTTTGTTGGTGTGTTTTGTTGTTGGTTTATTTTTTTTCTATTTTCCCCATGGCGGAAGGAAGGATTTGCGTTTGCTCTCAGCAGCAGAGTCTTGAGGGAGCAAATGGTGAAAAACTAGGGAAAGTCTGAAGCAAGAGCCTCACTTAGCAGGAAAGAGTTTGGCAGCACTGGTGTGAGCAAAACTGCTCAGTTAGTCCACCCAGGGTTTAACTTGGTGCTCATTCACAATGGCTATCACTGTAGTAACACAGCATTAGACAAGGTATTTTCAGAATCACAGGTTTAGCAAGTCATTGATACAGAAGAAACATGCACAGCTGCAAAGGCATGGGAGTAATTTGAAGAGAGATGGGCACTCTTGCAGAGCCCAGAGCTGCCATCCACAGCCCCCCCATGCCCTCCTGCTCGAGACATGCTCCAGCTCACTCTTTTGAAGAAAAGGTTTCCTGAAGAAAGTATCTTTGTTTCTTTTTTAGCCCAAGGAACTGGGAAAGAAGATCAGGTGTAATTCACAAGAGGGGTAGCACCACAGTCCCCACTGGCACTCAGGGAGCCAAGCTGACCTCTGCCTGCAGAGGATCTGGCCAGATACAGCCAGTGCAATTCCTTAAGTTTGTTTGTGGTTCTTGCTGTTTGTTCAGGGCTCCAAGTTATCCTCTAGCAGGGAAGACTTCTCACTGCTTTCTGGCTCAATTTCTATCCCACATTCATATCTGTGTGTTTAGCAGTCTGTGCTGTATGTGAGTATCAGCTTGTTTTTTTGATTAACAAGTTTGCTTAAGTTAAATGGGTGCCAGGAAGACTGGTGGTAGTGTCCTAGGGATAAAGATGATGCTAGGTGGAAATTCCTGTTCTCTTCATACCCATGCCTATTCCAGAAAAAAATTTTTAAAAGCCCTCTCTCCTCATCCAGAGACTTTCAGGAATCTACAGGAATGTGTTTTGGTTACTGTCTCAAAAAAAAAAAAAAGCGTAAGCCCAAAGGATCAATTCATGTACTTCAGTTGTTCTCGAGGAACAGATCAGATATGGTTTCTTCTCTCAGAAAGAAGCAATTCAAACTTTCTGAATCTTCTTCTGTTTTACAGTACCTTGGAGAATGTTGCATGAAAACAATGTTGCTCTGCTTTCAAGATATACTGAAAGGTTTTCTAGGCACCCAAGGCCCATGTTCAAGGTGTCTTGTTTTCACTCTAGCTTTGGATTATGTGCCAGCATTTCTGCACCTTAGTGGTGGAAATTATTGTTCCTCTCCCATGCTACAATGAAGTAGGTTATCACTGGTGTATTGTGCTCCTGGGATCTGTTTGAGTGTAGGATCTTGTCCCTGCCTGCAACAATCTGACTCTTCTCTGGTGTCTGCAATTGCTTTAGAGCAATCCTGCTGCAGAGATCACCTTCCACTCCAGTCCTGGTTTCCCTCTCCCACAAATTTCATTTGTAGACTGCAGTAAGCTTGTCTTCCTTTAAGCCTGAAATAATTGCACAAGTGCAGACTTCACCCTTATCACTTTGTATATTCTTTTTTTTCATTCCTTTTTTGTAATAACTTCTCGTTAGAGAAAACAGAGGGAGAAACTGGAACAACGGGAGACTTAAGTCCCATATTTACCTACTGGTTACTTGTTTTTCTGACTGTTCTAAAACCTGCTGTCTGGCACTTCTACTGCAGCTTGTTCCTCACTGGACTTTGATATAATCAGGACATGTCACTATTGCTGGGAGTTATTAGCCATTTCACCTTCCTGAAAGCAAGAGCTTCCTTGACAAGGACCTAGTAGTGCCACATTTCAAAGGCCTTTCAAACATTTTTTAGTCCAGATAAGACTTGAAGGGTGAAGAGGCAACAAAAAGCAGCTAATCCACTTAACCACCGGTGGAAACTTCACCAGTGAAAAGAGAAAGTTATTTTTTGGAGTGACTTCTCTGCAG
The DNA here is from genome assembly GCF_000690535.1 of Cariama cristata. Lineage (NCBI taxonomy): Eukaryota > Metazoa > Chordata > Aves > Cariamiformes > Cariamidae > Cariama > Cariama cristata. Next base: position 4,907 of record NW_009622441.1, on the reverse strand, counting down.
CCAGATACTGGGGATTTCCAACAGCTGCACAGTCCTCCCTGCTTCTGTTTTCTAGTAATGAATACTAACGATCCTTCACTTCTATTTTAATTGCCTGCCTATCAAGCTTTGTTAATCTTCCCCATTTTCTGTAATCTTTCATCAAGTGTCACTTTTTTCTGTGTTTCTTCTATGTTGACAAGGCATTTAAACATTTGACTAAGCAGAAAAGGAAAAATGAAAGGAAGGAAGGAAGAAAGAAATCCTCCCCTTTGCATCTGGAATGCTCATTTTCCAAATTAGAAAATAAGTGGCTGTGGTACCTAATTAAAACTAATAGGTTAATTAGGGAATATTTAGATCCCCATCCTTCCAAACCAGGAAGACTGTAGACTGCTTCAAAGTCAGACTGTGTTCATAATCTAAACAGTACTTGCGGCTAAGACAGGGTTTCTTCCAAAGAGAAACCAACAGCATTTTAGCCAGAAATTCACCAAGTGTTTGATCTGTATTTTGCTGAATGAGAAAGGTTTTTGACTAGCAGAGAGCCAGAATTATTGGTGTAGTAAATGTTGCCGACTTCTCTTGCTGTTTCTTGAAGGCAGTATTTTTACCCAGTAATGAGCCTTTAAGAGTTAGTTCCTTGTGAATGGCCCTTAACCCTTTGAGGCTCTACAGTGAGGCTGCTCTGGTTGGTGAAAATGCATGTTACCTTGGAAGTGTTAAAAAAAAAAAAAAAAAAAAGGTAAGCATTAACAGATCTCCATGACTTTTGCCTCAGACCTTTGGAGACTATGGTTGGAGTTGGTCAGTGCAATGGATCTGGTCACATAGTCCTTACTCACTGTATAGGCAACCAGCCTTCCTGAAGTTTCCATCCTGCTTTGAAAACTACCAGCTGTTAGATGTAGCATAACTTTTTTTTGTTTACTTGCAACTCTAATGCTGAACATTAGGGCTCAGTCTGGAGAGAGCAGTTTTCCCTTGTTGATTTACTATTCCAACGGGCACATCCTAAGGTGTAGCATATGAGAAGGTCAGCTTAATTTGTTTAAACTCAATAAAGAATAAATTAGTGCAGGAAAAAAGCCCATTAAGCTGACCATGCCTGGCTGTTTTCGTATGGTGATCGCCACATCTGTCCCATCCCTGAACACAGAAGCTTGCAAGTCCATCTAGATAAGGACTATAGGTAGGATTCTTCTGGACTCAGTCTGTGGGTCTATGCGCATTTGTCATTAGCTTCAAGTCTCTTTCTTTTGCCCTTGAGCATTTTCTCCCATGAGCATTTTCATCAATGAAATGCTCCTTACTGCCATGCTTAAGATATGCCTCACTGTTTACCAGAACATATTCAGACACTGAAAATACACTTTATCTTTCAAGGGAGATTCTGATGTGTGCTGATTTGAGATCTGCATCAGCAAACGAGATCAGGAAGGGAGAGAGGGAGGAAGAAAAATAAACAGGGCTAAGGAAGAGAAATAACTTAAAGTGCATCATATAATAATGAAGCTTGTCCAATTACAGAAATCTGATTCAAAATTTTAAAATTAAGATCTCATTGTTCCAAACAAATTTCTCCCTTCTCTCTTGCCTCAAAAATCTTTTCATGGCAGTCTCTTCAGTTTCAGAGCTATTTTCAATGCTTTGACAAGTTCATTATTGGCAGACATTGCTAGTGTGGAAGAAAATCGACCATAACAAAAACCAATGTGAAGTTTTGGGGCATGTCTCATCACCTTATTAGAGCTTTGCAATATGTCTTCATCTTGCTCTTTCCAAAACTGTCAGATGACAGATTTTAAAGCCTAGGGGAGTACCCCTGGGTACCAACTGCTTCAGCTGGCCTGTTCAGAGTTTCCCAGGTCACATGCTGTCCTAAGAAATGCAGAGAGAGACATGAACATCTTAGTACAGACCTTACATAGTACTGAAATCTGAGAGTAAAGAATTATATCATCCCATATTTATGTTTTTTGTGATTAAAATAATGGCAATGAGTTTACACAAAAGTGATAGAAGAAATGCAGCTTTTCTTCAGTCTCCTAGAGTCTGTTTCTCAGATGTTCTTTTTCTTTAACATTTGGATCATGTCAGCTGCCCACCATTAAGAAATGGGATTCTTCTCTCTTACTGGGGTAAATCAGGCATGACTGCATTGAAAATGTTGGTGCTTCTGGTGTGACAGGTTAATTGATCCCTAAACAGCAGCTTTCCACAGGGCTGTGCAGAGTATTAATCACTGATCTTTCAGGCCATGCCATCAGTGCATTTTTTCCTACAAAAATATAACATTATTTGAAGCGATAGTAAATTTTTGTTTGAGGGGAAAGGTCAAACGAAAGAACCTCTGAAGCCAGCCCAGCCTACATCTGCTCTGAAGAAAAGTACAAGAATCCTCATTTTAGAAGGATGTGAGATAACAGATGCTGCATGTCAGGTCTGTTCATAGTAGTTAGAAGTTAGACAATGTTTTTAAATGGGACACTAAATACCCCTCTCCAAATATGGAATTACCTCTGACAAGTGCAGATTCTGCTCGCTTGCCGAATCTTGCCATATTCTGGACTTGCTGTGAGGAGTTCCACAGCTTATTTGCATATTCTGTGAAAACAATATATCTGTCCACAGCTTAGACCTTTTGAGTTTCTTCGCTGTGCTCTTCCAAAAAGAAAGTAACAAAGATTCCCAGGACTCTCAGGCTGAGGCACTGTATTGCCAGCCAAGCAACCTTGATTTTGAGCCACGCAGAAACTGAGGGTTACTTTGGAGACAGACGTTCAATAGCAATAACTATGCAGATACTGGCAGGAATTAAAGTTACAAATCCTGATTGCAACTGATCCTCTCTTCCCCATTATGAAGACTTGCCAAAAAGTCCTTGCAGGTAAAGGAGAAAGCAAGGGAGTGAGCTGAAGAACACCCAGTGTGCATCCCCCTGCCAGTAATCATTGGGAAAACAGACTAGCTCTCCCTTCTCTTCTCCCATGCCCTGCCTCTCTGTGCATATGCACTTGCTAAAGCAACCGTTGTGACTAATGAATTGCCTTTCAGTTATAACTGAACAACGTGCCTCGTTCAGCATCGAATCATCTGCTGCCTCAATGTTTACATTGCACTTACAGTTATGTTGCATCAACAGTCAATCTCAGCTCCTGCTGTGTGTTCACATGGATGTGCTCCCTTCCATGCACAAATGCTATGGGTAGCTTCGTTTCCCACTTTTTGTGCGGCATTGGGAATTAACCCAAGAAGAAAGAGGCTCACAGAGGAAGTGGGTCAGCAGGCTCTGCGTTGGCAGCAGCTGGGAGAAGAGTGAACAAGCACAATGAGGGGTTGTGGGCAACTGCTATTAAGGACTCTCCATGGAGGAATTTGTTGAATGCTGCTAGAAAGAGTGCTGGAGAAGTTTGCAGAGTCCCTGCCTGCTCTGGCAGCAGAGGCAAGGAAGCAGCCGTGTGAAGGAGGAACTCAGTGCAAAAGTGAGAAATAGGATATTTAAAAATCCTTCAGCTGCATATTTAGGATGAGATTTTTTTCAGAAAAAACTGAAGGAGTGTTTGTGGCCAAATCTCTAGTCGGCGGAGTCTGAGCACCCACAATTGGGTCTGCTGTGTATTGATACAGCCTGGACTGAGCACATGGTGTGATGCTGACAAGCTGCTGGGTTCTACTCACAAGGAGATCCCAGTGGTGAGAGTGAAGCGCATGAAAAAAAAGCCCCACCACTTCAGGATCCCACACGAAGGCCTATGGGGAGCAGTGGCTTGTTTATGCCCCTGTAGTCCGCCCTGAAAGGCTCTAGGCCCCACAGGTACCAGGAATGCATTCTTAAAAACTCCCACTGCTTGCTGCCAACACCGGGAGCCTTTCTCTAGACAGGCAGCTGCTGCTGTCTTGATTAAACCTGCTTTGACCAGCTCTCTAACGAGGAGTTTAAAGCAACAGCAATTACAAGCTCTTAATCCATTGCAACGTGGGAGTGGAAGACTGACTGCTAACAAAAATAGTTCTGCAAACTGGGCCACAAAGCAGTGAAAGGAGAATCATGGGAAGACCAAAGAAACAAAGTAGCTGGTAAGGTTATGGATGGGGCTGAGAGAGTAACACAGCAAAGAGGAGAGCCTTCATCTTGGAGGGCTGAGTCAGAGGCAGAAGTAACAGCTGGCTCACATTGTCAGCTGGTGTAGGTCAACAGGGTCTCAGCCAGTCCAGAAATTGAACCATAATCATCTATCAATGAGAGCCTCTTTTTGTAGCAAGTTTGATAAATGGCCAAGATCTGTGATGCCCCTAAAGAAAGGACTGAATATTTAAATGAAAGATGTGGTTGTAGAATTTACACTTCATGTCTGTTTCCTCACTAATTTTTGGTAGTCCAGTTTGTCTGGTGCTCTTCCACCTTTCTATCATGTAAGCATGAATACAAAAAAACACCTGATGTCAAACATTAACAGAACCCTTGCATTGTCCAGGGGATAATGCTTGAAAGCAGCTAGAAGCTTTTACAAGGCTATGAAGGAAGAAAGAATTATTTGTACAGTTTGTACAATTTCTCCTTAGGAGTCAAAAATGCAGACGCAAGTTAATCTGTCAAACTTCAAACACAGACAATACTTCACCAGGGACCCAATTCTGAGCTGTGAGAGAAGAGAGACTTCTTAAATTTAAAAAGAAAGGGAGAAGAGGGGGTAGAGTTTGCCTAGCTCTGGAGGTTTTTTCTGAAGTTGTTGCGAGGCCTTAATGGTACAGGAAAGCAAACAGAGGACACAGAATAAGTCTGAAAAGCATATGCCCACAGTGAAAGGAACGCACCTCAAAGGCAGTAATCCTGCCTCAGCTGTCTGTATTCATCTTTCACCCAGCACCTGAACCACAGATAAACAATGTCTTCAGCATTACAGACCCCCTTTCACCCCATAAAA